>NC_046159.1:150376506-150456506 GCF_011064425.1 Rattus rattus | reverse complement strand
TGTCTGAGGAGAAGAGAGGAGCTGGGAGAGAGACACCGAAGAGCTGTGAAGAGCCAAGGTACAGCTCGCCTCAGCGTCAAAACCACACTGGTCTCTAGCGTCCCCTGCTTTTCCCGCTCTCCATCTCACAATGAGGGGTCAGAGGTCAGAGGGAAAGTGTATGGGAGCAGGAGGAGAGAGGAGAACCAAAGCCGTGAGAGATCAAACCCTTCCCAGGCCCTTTCCTCTCCTCCTGGGCCCACTTCCAGGGTCTCTCACTGGGTGTTAGGACGCCATAGAGAGAAGCTTTGTTTTCATGGTGCACTGTACTAATCACAGATTGGAATGTCTCCCATCTGAGCATTGGCTGTGAAATGAGATGGGATTCTGAGAGGAGAATCATTACGGTCCCCAAAAACCAGACCGGAGCTAGACCAAAAAGAGGAGCGCCCTCTAAGGGTCTGGGGATCAGGTTTATCTGTGATCAGTCCACTACCCCTTAAACTCATATGCTATCCAGTTCCTCACCTGCAGAGTTCCAATTCCCCTTCTGAAGGCATGGGGAAGTAAACATCGGTTGCTGGGCTCCATCCCTCCAGTGTCTGAGGTTCTTAACTCCCCAGGCGGTGCTAATGTTGGTCTGGGGACACAGCTCACAAATGTCTGTGGGTTCTGAAGGGGGTGAGGGGGGATTGGTGGCTGGTGTGGGTGCTACTACAGCATAGAAGGAAGCAGGAATCATCTTGCTCTGGATTTCCGGTTTATACACGTTCCCTGGGCATTTCCCTACTGTTCACACTGCTGATGCTATTTCAGCAATTGGCAGGAAACAGACGTCGCTTTCCTTCGGGAAAACAATGGAAAGTTAATAATAGTTAAAATGATATTTTGGAGGAAGCTGGTATAGTGCGTGTGTCTCTATTAGCCTTGATGTTTACATAACTGACAGTTACACTGTAGGGATTGTGTGAATTGGTTTTCTTCTAGCTCTTCTAAGACATGCTTTTATTGGCCTGTATTAATTATACATAATAATTGACTTCACCTCGACTGTGTTACTTTCCTGTTAGGATGAACACCATGACCAGAAGTAACTTGGGATTAAGAGGTTTTATTTTACTTACACACGCTGATCATGGTCCACTGCCAAGAGGAGTCAGAGCCCGGGCTCAAACAGGAGCAGAGGCAGGCAGCATGGAGGAAGACTGCTTACTGGCTTGCTCTCCATGGCTGACTCAGCTTGCTTTCTTATAGAACCCAGGACCATCTGCCCAGGGGTGGGATCCCCCACAACAACCTGACACCAGCTAGAGTCAAGTTGACAGAACTAACCAGCACAGTGACATTTCCATGCATGCCCCCCTCCCTGTTACCCCCTCTTGTCCCCTCAGAGACACTTCTTCTCCTTCTCTTCCCAATCATCGGCCAGCTTCTTCCAGAGACTCTCTTCACAATCGCTACCCTGTTTTGCCTTAACTGTCAAATTGACACAGCCCATGACCATCCGACAGGAAAGCCTCGATGGGGGAGGGGCTTAGATCGGATTGGCCTGAAGGCGTGTCCTCAGAAGATTATCTTGGCTATTAGTAGGCGGGGCCAGCCTGCTGTGGTGGTACTGTCCGTAGACAGTGGTCCTGGGTTGTTTAAGAAAGATAGCTAATGAGTGAGCCTCTGAGTCAGACTGGAACAAACATTTCTGACCTAAGGAAATCTTTGCTGACATAAGCGATAACTTTTCGCCATGAATCAGAAAAATACTAGCATGTTCACGGTGAAGGGTAGGGCTGCTCACCGAGTATTCCTTCTTTAGTCCATCCCTTTCCACTTTAACCATCAACGCGGGTGAGTTTAAAGGAGGTGGGCCATTACGAGCCTGCGTTTCCGGCTGAATATCCATCCTCCAAAGTTTCCTCTTAGATGTGGTCACCAAGGTACCAAGTCACGAGAGCACGAAGACACTCGGTGAGATTGAATATAGTAGCAATATAGCAATACTTCATTAATAAACTGATGGATTTAGCCGAGGTTGGCAGGACTCTCCTGACAACTGTGTGTTTCCTTGTAATTATACTTCTCCGTGCTCTAGGGCTTTATAGGCTCCTGAGATGTATTTTGGGACAATCCTCTGAGGCAAATGAGAAGCAGGTGTAATTATGTCCTCTTCACACATGGACAGGCAAACAGAAAGGAACGCATTGAAGCACATGAGGCAAAAGGCCAAACGATTCCAACTCCGTCCATGCTCCTACCGGTCTGCACCCCTTCATTTGTACTGTGGGAACCTCGGGAGGCACTCTTCTGTCTTTTTTTTTTTTTTTTTTTTTTTTTGAGGACATCTGAAGCAAGGAAATGATAAAACTAATGCTTGTGGGCAGCAGCAGCCCAAGCCTATGGAAAACAAATTTGATTTCTATGGCTAATGTGATCATGTCTCCTCACAGCTAAAGTCTATCAGCCTCTGATGAGCCCAAGCCATACAATGTGATAGAGAAGCGAGCAGAGAACTGATTCTAAACTAATAGACGTGATAATGGCTGCAAACCTCCGAAAGCACTCAGCGTTTCAGGAGGACTGCCAACTGGGAATTTTTCCAAATTGTAATCGTTTTCAGTGGAACGGGCTTAGAAAGTGTGCTGCCGCTGGCCGGACGCCATATTACTGACACCACAGAACAAAGCCAGACCCAAAGACGAGGAGAAACACAGCCTGATGAAGCCTGCACTGTTAACCCTCTTTGCTACTGGTCTTGGTTTTAGAAGGGATTTATCCTACAAAAACTGGGCCCTTTAGGAATTCTTAATTTTAATAACCCAGGGCTGGGGAGATGGCTCAGCTGGGTAAGTGTTTGCTGAACGAAGTGAGAGGACCAGAGAGATCTCAGCACTCAAGCAAATGCCGCTGTGTGTGTGGCAGCGAACCTGTAATCTCACTGTGAGGAACTCAAGATCCCAGGAACAGCTTAGCTATAGGCTCGCTGAGATGACTACCCTCCGAGTTCATGGTGAGACTTTGCCTTGTATAAAGTTGTAGAGAGACAGAGATACCTAACTTTGGTCTCCAGCCTGTATACAGACACACATCCATAAGTGTGTATACACACACACACACACACACACATGTACACACATGCATTCATGAGCATGTACACACACACACACATACACACGCACAGGTACATGCATAGCACATACACATACAAACACACATTTAAAAATAATTTTAGGGCTGGAGAGATGGCTCAGTGGTTAAGAGCACTGACTGCAATCCCAGAGGTCCTGAGTTCAAATCCCAGCAACCACATGGTGGCTCACAACCATCTGTAATGGGATCTGATGTCCTCTTCTGGTATGTCTGAAGACAGCTACAGTGCACTTACATATAATAAATAAATAAATCTTAAAAAAAATTAATATCTTCACCTTCAAGCCACGGACACTAGAACAAGCACATAGTCAGGTTTAGCCATCTTCTGACCCCCAGCCTCCATAAGTCCCAGGATGCTCTGTAGGAAGGGCCGGCAGCAAAATCTCTCTCTTCTTCCTGCTTCTCTACAGTGGCTCCCTAAGGCTGATCTTTCCAAACACCTCCCATGCAAAGATCCTGAGACTGCAGGAAAGAAAAGGTAGCTGGAGGCCTCTAGTTATAAAGGTTCATGAGCTTCGTTTTCTGTAAATGTTGGGTTTTGACAAGGAGAGCGCATTTTGAAATGTGGAATTCAGTTGACACCATCCATATCAGTGGCCTGCCCATCAGTAGTCTCTACTTTTCATAAGGCTATAATTTCTTGGCTCTTCATGTCAGTACAAATTTAACCAGATTTAGATTTTAAACATTTTCAGACTGCATCTATACCGAAGCTATAGAGAGGTCTCCATAGAGGCCACACAGTAAGACAGTGACTCAAAACTAAAGAAACAATCCACCCCAAACCAAAACAAAGCAAAACCCAGCTGATTTTTGTTTTGTGGTTCATGCCTATAATCCAAGCACTTGAGAGGGAGAAACAGGTGGATATCTGTGAAGATTAAGAGTAGCCTGGTCTACATCCAGTACTAAGATGGCCAGGGCTGCAATAGTGAAACACACACACACACACACACACACACACACACACACAGAGAGAGAGAGAGAGAGAGAGAGAGAGAGAGAGAGAAAAGACACCAGCCAATGTGTACTAGTTCTGTCAGAATTCCCTAAACAACATAAAACATCAGAATATCAGGTATACAGCATTTGCGTCATACCAAGTATTATGAGTCAATTATGGGCAAACGTTTGCAGCATCATCAGAGTTGATGTCTGTGGGGTCCTCGAGTCTCTCTCTGAAGACCCTGGGAAATGTGGGGGTGAAGATGGAGACCACACTAAAGCAAACTCCTTTCACCCTCACAATGTCTTGGCTCTCCCCTAGTTTACGGCAATGTGTCTCTCGGATCTTCATATTCTCTGCACACACTGCACAACTAAACCACGTAAAGGAAAAAACCGAACCGGGGAAGCAAGACCCTTCACAATACCCTCACACAGAATAAAACAGCTTAGGGTAACTGTAACCGAGCAAGTGACTCGCATGATAGAGACTTCAAGTCTTTGAAGAAAATTGAAAAAGATATCAGAAGATGGAAAGACTTTTCCTTGCTAATGGATCAATAGGATTAGCAGAGTTAAAAGGGCTAGCTTACCAAAAGCAACGCACAGATTCAGCCCAATCCCCATCACGATTTCAACACAGTTCTTTACAAATACTAAAAGGACAATTCTCAATTTCACATGGGAGAGCAAAAACCCTGGGATAACTAAAACAATCCTAAACAATTAAAGAACTTCTACCGGTCTCACCATCCCTCATCTCAAGTTGTACTGCAGAGCTACGGTAATAAAAGCCACATGGTATCGGCATAAAAGCCGACACATTGATCGATGGGGTCGAATCAAAGGCCCAGACGTAAATCCATATACCAATGGACACCTGATATTTCATTAAAAATGTCAGAAATACACACTGGAAAAAAGAAGGCATCTTCAGCAAATGGTGGTCTAACTAGATGTTGGCATGTGGGAGAACGTAAATAGATCCATATTTATCACCCTGCACAAAACTCGAGAGCAAGGAGATCGAAATCCTCAACAGAAGACCAGACACACTGAACCCGATAGAAGAAAAAGTGAGAAAGAGCCTTGAATGCATTGGCAAAGGAGACAACTTCCTGAGTAGAACACCAATAGCTGAGACGCTAGTCTATTAATAAAGGGGACTTCATGAAACTTAAAGATTTCTGTAAGGCTAAGGACACTGTCAAAAGGACAAAACAGCAGCCTATGGACTGGGAAGAGATTTCAACCAACTCTACACCTGACAGAAGGATAATATCCAAGAACTCAAGAAACTAGGTATCAAAAAAACCCAAACAATCCAATTTAAAAATGGGGTATGAGGGGTTGGGGATTTAGCTCAGTGGTAGAGCGCTTGCCTAGGAAGCGCAAAGGCCCTGGGTTAGGTCCCCAGCTCCAAAAAAAAAAAAAGAACCAAAAAAAAAAAAATGGGGTATGAGGGTTGGGGATTTGGCTCAGTGGTAGAGCGCTTGCCTAGCAACCAAGAAGGCCCTGGGTTGGTCCCCAACTCCGAATAAAAAAAAAAAATGGGGTATAGGGTTGGGGATTTAGCTCAGTGGTAGAGCGCTTGCCTAGGAAGCGCAAGGCCCTGGGTTTGGTCCCCAGCTCTGAAAAAAAGAACCGAAAAAAAATGGGGTATAGATCTAAACAGAGAGTTCTCAGTACAGGAATCTCAATGACTTGACAAACACTTAAAGAAATGCTCGACATCCTCAGCCAGCAGGGAAATGCAAATCAAAACTACTTTGAGATTCTACCTTACACCTATCAGAATAGCTCACATCAAAAACACAGGGACAGTCACACTGGCAAGGATGTGGAGCAAGAGAGACTCTTCCATTACTAGTGGGAACTCAAATTTGTATAGTCACTATGGAAATCAATATGGCAGTCCTCCGGAAACTGGGGCTCCATCTACCCTAAGACCCAGCTATATTACTCTTGGGCATGACTCAAAGGATGCTCTACCACACCACAAGGACAGTGGCTCAACTATGTTTGACGCAATGCTATTTATAACGACCAGAAACTAGAAACAACCTAGACATCACTCAACTAATGGATAAAAAAAACTGTGGTACCATTCACACAATGGCGTCTTACTTGGCTGTTAAAAAAATGAAATCATGAAATTGGCAGGCAAATAGATGAGCTAGGAAAAAAAATCATCTTGAATGAGGTAGCCAATACCCAGAAAGACAAATATGATATGTATTCCCTTATAAGCGGCTATTAGCTGTAAAGTAAAAGATAATAACATGGTCCACAGACCTAGGGAGATTAAGTAGTGAGGAGGGCTTAAGGCAGGATGCAAGGATCTCCCTGGGAAGGGGAATAGAATAGATCTCACTGGTAAACTTGTGGTGCTGAATTCTGCCTCTCCTCTGGCAGTTTCTGGACACACCTGCTCAGGGAGGACAAGGAAAAGTCAGGGTCTGCGAGTCTGCAGTCTGAGTTTTCCTTCTTCAGGGAGTCAGGCGCTGGTACATGCCAGGGTGGAAGGGAGGAGTGGAGTCAGAACAGGCAGGATCCTGGCCCCATTTGGAGCAAGGTGTTGGGGGTGGGGGAGAGGGCCATGGAGGTTGGAGGCTTGGAGGCTTCTTCGACCATCTTAGTGCTATGGCTCCTTTAGGTGAAGGCCTTCCACAAGTCAGTCTTTAACGAAGCAGATCTCTGTTACAATCTTAGCTTGTTCATATTTGTTGGAGGTGGGTTTGAATGCATACGCTTTGCTTGGGGTGGACCATGGATTATATAATGTTGGGGGAAAGGCGTGGAATTATCCGGGAAGGGAAGGTCATTGGCTAAAGGCTAAGGCTACTAAGACACCTAATTAGCATGGAGAGGCTTTCCCAGAGTCTCAGGTGCCAGCTGAGCTGATTCTTATCAGGAGAAAGGAAGTTGGACGTGCACTCTAATAGACTAGGAGCTCCCCAGGCAGTCACAGAGAGGGAAGCCCTGCTGGCCAAAGGAGTCCTCCACTTTTCGACAAGCCCAGGCTAGCTGGACAACAGTAGACTTCAAGGGTGGAACTGGGAACGTGACGGGGTCAGGAGAAAACACTGGGAGAAAGCTACAGAATTGGGGGGCATTTCAGAAACCTAGTATTGACTGTGTTGTTTGGTTATTTGTGGCCATACTTTTGCAGAGTCTAGAATGAAACTGAGCAAACTGAGCAAACTGAGCAAGGAAAACATAAAAGGCAAAGTTCGAGAACAAAGGGAGCACAGGGAAATGTGGTTGAGCCAGGTTAGTACTTGAGGAGATGAAGCCTAAAGCCTGAAGCTAAGTGGAATAAAGGGATGGTGACCTCAGGGCAGGGCCCCACCCAGCTAAGCTTCCAACGTGTGGAAAACCAAATTCAGGGCCAGGTGGCGATGGCACACACCTTTAATCCCACCACTCGAGAGGCAGAAGAAGGAAAATCTCTTGAGTTCAAGGCCAGCACAGTGTGTACAGTCAGGCTTAAGCAGGGAAGGAAGCCATTGAAGACAGAAAGCTGGTGATGATGTATTTGAAGGAAGGAAGAGGCCATGTTCCGGGCCCCAGCCAGCAGCAGAATTCGCCAGCTTCAGGAATGTGGTTTTAGAGTCAAGGATACAAGAAAGGGATTAAGGAATCCACCCCGCCTCCCACCCGTGACTAAAGAAAGCCTCTGAGGCCACACATGTGTCAGGGGTGTCTCTTGGTCAGGGGTTGGGAGCAAGGGGGATAGAGAGGCCATTATGGGAAGCTGTGAAGGTAAAGCCTGAATTGCCTTGGAGAGCCCTAGCTGTTGGGGATGCCAGAGCCGTGGGATACCTGCCAAGGAGAACTGCTAACAGGGAGTGGAACCAGCCCAAGAAAAAGACGTGTGTTGCAGTCAACCAAGGAGTTAGAGTTCTGAAGAGGATCCTGGCCCCATTTGGAGCACGGTGTTAGGGGCAGGGTAGTTGACATTAGACATGGAGTTGCAGAGTTTGGAGTTTGTCCAGAGGGGTTTCTGGTGGTGCTTTGGCCCAGCATTTCTTTACTATGCTCTCTCTGGGAAGAGTAACTTAGGCCTTGCATCGTTGCATGTCGGATATACATGATCTGCATTTTGAGTTTGATTTTACAGGGTAGTGAGGAGATGGCATGAGTTTCAGAAAAGACTTGGGGCGTTTAAAGAGGGTTGGGACTGTTGTAGACTAGGGGGACTCCTGAAGTTAGAGTAAATGCATCTCTGCTTTGTGATACGGCTGCAAGCCGGTGGGGAGCCAGGGAGCGGAGTGTGGTGGTTTGAATAGTTATGGCCCCATAGGCTTGTATTCGAATGCTTAGGGAGTGCCATTAAGAGGTGTGAGCTTGTTGGAGTAGGTGTGGCCTCTTTGGAAGAAGTATGTCTGTGTCACTGGGTTTGAGGTTCAAATGCCAAAAACTAGGCTCAGAGTCTCTCTGTTGTTTCAGGATTCAGATGTAGAACTTCTCCAGCACCATGTCTGCCTACACGATGTCCTGCTTCCTCCATGACGATAATGGACTGAACCCCTGAAACTGTAAGCCAGCCCCAATTAAATGTTGTCCTTTACAAGAGTTGCCATGGTCATGGTGTCTCCTCACAGCAGTAAACTTAAACAGTCAGTAAGTCAATAAAACATGAAATCTCCTTTCTCCCTTGGTTTTGCCTAGAAAGCATCTTGCCGTCTCTTACCCTCTGAGTTCAGCTTTTGCCTCTTCTGGGTCTCTTATCGCTTTATAGTGTTTATAACAACGCATCCAGGCAACGGAGCCTTAGTTAAGGGTGAGGACCAAATACAAAAGGACTAGCGGGCGGTTCAGTGATGTCTGCTACTCGAGCATGAGGATGTGAATTGATGTTGTCAGCACACACACACACACACACACAAGACAGATGCATGGGCTGGAAGGGACTCTGCAGCAAGGCAGCCTTGGCCAGTCCCTCCAGCTTCAAGGGCAGATGCTGCATCAAAATACAAAGTGGCAGTCAGTAGAGGAAGGCTGACGTGAGAACTTAAGGGCTCTCTGGAGAGTTGGTTATGTCGGACGGTGTTTGGCTGGGGCAAAGGGGTGAAGGAGTGTGAAAGGCTGAGGCAGACTCGTGAGGGAACGTTTCCCTGAATCAGACACGTGAGAAAGGATGCTCTGCTAAAGCAAGGACGTGAAAGGACACGTGAGGAAGGATTCTTTGCTAATGACACACATGTATTGGTCCGCCTTACATTTTGGAGTTTAGCTGCATCTGTCAGGACTCCATAGAGAGAAATGCACCAAAAACTTCTGGTGGTGTGCCTCCGTGGACTCGGGCTGGTTGGCAGAGTGACGTCAGCTGAGACAGATGCACATGCTAAGGCAAGACCCATGGAGAACGTTTGATATTTGGAGGGATATCAATGAGACTTGACGGGTAGTAGAGGAGGCTGACCTAGGCTTGCTCACGGGGCTAGCGGTACAATGCCTGTGGGTCTTGTGTCTTCACTGATATTTGTCTGAGAACTTCTCCTGGTGTCCCTCCTGCTGACAGTGGAGCCTGAGGCCTGGCTGTCTAACTAGGTAGTGACACCTCTGCTGATCTCTGTTTGCTATCCTGACTCTACCAAACTGGACTGCCGGTGTACCCGGGAAGTGTTTGCTAGTGCATGGAGCTGCCGCTGACTGCTGACCTGTGACCTGAACACACACACACACACACACACACACACACACACACACACACACACACACGAACACACACACATACACACACACACACACATACACACACACGCACACATATGCACACGCACACACACACACACACTTACGCACACGCACACACACACACACGCACACGCACATATGCACACGCACACGAACATACACACACTTACGCACACACATACACACAGGCACACACACACACATACACATACACACACACATGCACACGCACGCACACACACACATGCACACGTACACACACAAACACGCACACAAGCAAGCGTACATGAATGGCAGACATTGGGATGTCCCTGGCTCAGGAACTTAGTTTCCCTCAGAGAGAAGATAAAGGGGAAGAGGACCCCAGTTCATTTGATGTTTAGTCACAGAAAAAAATTCCCACATGGAAGTTTACACACTGTCGGCCTTGCCTTCATGTGGCCATGCCATCCTGGTACCTGTATGTTTCAGTTATACCCAAAGTTACATCCATGAACTCCCGCCTTTCCTGACTCTAAAATGTCAAAGGCCGTCTCCAATAGTACTGACGTGGCAGCTGTGATCTGGGTGACGTGTTAACAAGAGGACAGGAAACAGTGGAGGGACTGCCAGCTCCAAGGCCTGGCCAGTCACAGAGACTCAGAGAGCTGGGAGTCTTCAGCCTCTCTGTCTAAAACAGCGCCTACAAAAGAAGACTGCAACTGATAGTAATAGCTGAACATTTCCTCACGATTCAGTTGCCTTGTAACTGCTGTGGGTGTGTAAGCTACACCCAGGATATGAGGGACGACAGTGCTCAGAAATAAGTGTTCAGCAAATAGATTGAGGGGAGGGGAGGGGGAAGAGGGAGAGAAACATACATGAAAACATTGCCACAGATATAACTAGCTGTCCCAAAGCTCTCTCTCTCTCTCTCTCTCTCTCTCTCTCTCTCTCTCTCTCTCTCCCTTCCTCCCTCCAGCCCCATGTGTGTGTTCATGTGTCTGTCTGTGTACGTCCGTGTGTATGTGTGTCTGTTTGTAAACTAGAGGTAACTTCTTTCAGTCGCAGGAACAGTTTCTTTTGACACAGGGTCTTCTATTGGCCTGGAGGTCACTATTAGACTAGACTGGCTAAGCCAGAGAGCCCCAAGGGTCCTTCTACGTCTGCCTCCCCAGCTCTGAGAGTACAAACGTATGCTATGGCACCTAGCTTTTCTTCTGGATGTCAGGGATCAAACTTGGGTCCTTGTTCTTACAAGACAAGTAGGAACTGAGTCTCTGTCCCCAGCCCAGCTTTGGGCTTCTCTTCATAAAGTAGGTCAGGATATGCAGATACTCAACCAGGGGTACATTTCCCAGAACAAGGTTTAGCCCTGCACTAGTGTGACGTGTCACTTTGACCAAGTTGGCTAAGAAGAAGATGTGGATGCCCAGGTAACTGGGAACTATGTGTGAATGGTGCCAAAGAGCTGCCTTACACAGACAGAGTACGGCCCCCTCCACAAGAACAGCTCACTGTTGTCAGCGAGTGGCGGTCTAGTTTCCGTGGTGGTAAGGCGCTAGATTTGAGGTTTTAGCTCTTAGCAAATTATTTCCATTGCTGGCGTGAGCATGAGGCACGTACTACAAAGTAAGGCGCGCCTCCCCCTCCCCCGAGGAAAGTTACAGACCGTTTCACGGAGAAGGTAGAACTTGAGCTGGAGTTTGACCTGTGGGCCACAAGGGCTAAAGGTCAAGAAAAGAGACCGGAAGGAGGGCTAGGCAGCAGGGACCACACAGGAATTCACATACAGTTTGAATAACAGAAGAACACACGTGCACAGCAGGGCAGTCAGCATACAGAGAGCCTTAGGCACTTAGGACGAGCTCAATAAAACCACTACAGTCTCAGGAGCAAAAGGATGCCTGAGAAGAGGCCTAAATTCAGAAAATTAATGGCACTGAAGAGCCCAGCATCTGCCTGAGGGAAATTAGGCTGGGTGAGCTGCTAGGGGATGCTGCGGTCGCTTTGGGTGTAAACAGAGACTGAATGGGGAAACTTGTAGGAAGGAAAAGAAAGCTCTGAATAACACTACTTGTTTCCAAGATAATTATGTAAAAGTAGAATGTTCTTTTCACTTTCACTACTTTTAACTTTGTTCGTTTTTTGTTTGTTTGGTTGGTTGGTTGTTTTTGTTTATTGTTTGTTTGTTTTTTACTTTATAAGGCAGACTCCTGGATGACACTGGTGTTTTGCAATAAACTAGGGACCTGAGCACTGCTTTCAACCATGATAATGACCACTGAGGGTCAAAGTGAGAGGTGCAGCCCTGGACACTTTACAGCTTTCTGGCTTTGCTATAGCTTCCAAGAAAAGTATCACCTAGCGGGGTTTTTGAAACAGGGTTCCACATAGCCTAGGCGGGCCTGGAACTCACTATGTATCTGAGGATAAAATTGCTGCTCTTCCTGCGTCCGCCATGCCATGGTAGGTAAGCATTCTCCCAATGACCCCTGAATACTTGCCTCATAGACTTCTAAGGACATAGCTTGTCACCTTCATTTATGCTGTAGAATGCGGACCAAGGCGGACGGAATCAAAGAAGAAATGCATTGGCAAGCACACATCTTATCAGATACTGGTGTTTAGGATATATAAACAATTCCTACAAGTTATCAATAATAAATACCACCGGATAAGAAGTTGGCAAAATTCTTGAACGTTTCACAATGACAGACCAGTAAGCACATAAAATGTATGGAACACCGCCCATAATCAAAAGTCAGCAGATACCACTGTGGTGGCTTGAATAAGAACCTCTGTAGACTCATGGATTCCAATGCCTGGTCATTGGTCATTAGAGAGAGATGCTAATTGATAAGGATTAGGAGGTATGGCCTTTTGGAGTAGATGTAGCCTTGTTGGAGGAAGTGTGTCACTGGGGGTGGGCTTTGAGGTTTCAAATGCTCACACCAGGGCCAGTGTCTATCTGTCTCTGTCTCTGAATCCAAATGTAACAGTCTCAGCTCCTTCTCCAGCACCATGTCCGCCTGCCTGTTGGCATGATTTTCACTGTAACTACAATGGACTAAACCTCTGAAACTGTAAGCCAACCTCAATCAATATGTTTTTAATTTTATAAGTTTATAAGAGTTGCCATGGTCATTGTGTCTCTTCATAGCTATAGAATATTGACTAAGACAAGCCCAGTAATGTCATTATGCGCCAAAAAAAAAAAAAAAAAAAAAAAAGGGAAATTCAAAAGACCAACATGGCTGAATGTTAAAAACTATAGAGCACCTATAACTCTTACTCGTTGCTATTATGGTATAAAATCTGTATTGCATATAGAGGAATTTTAATCCAGCAACATGGCTGCTCTAACAAGGGATCACATCCAAAGACCTTCTAAGTCAGTATGAGCTGGCTGGAATACAAACACACCCTGGATTACAGTATGATCTGGCTGAATACAGACAGCCTTTAGTATACACCTTTATTCCTAAACAATAAGGTAAAGTTGGTTTGTAGAAGGAAACAGCCATGTTTAAACATGATGTCTAATTGAGGGGCAGACAAAGTGACAAATCAGAGAAAGATTTGACAGAATGAGTCAGAGATATGATTCACCCTCATGAGAACAAACAGGAAAGAGAAACCACTTAAGAGCAGCGCAGAGATAGTTGAGTTGAATCAGTTCAGTCAGAGCAGTTCACGCAGTGCAGTGCAGGACAGCAGAAACAGCTGACTCGAGAGAAAAGAAGGAAACCAGAAGATTAGAACAAATTGCCAGAGTTAGCGTGAGTCCAAGCAGAGCAATTCAGTGAGAAGCCAAGAGAAGCCAGACTGAATCAGTCAGCTTGGAGAGGCGTCTGAGGCAGAACAGCTGAGATGAACCAGCCAGCAGGAGTTCAGAAAGAACTAGAAAGGGGGAGCTTATTCAGCAGTAAGCCTTGGGTATGATAATTACATCTGGCAAATAAAAGTTGCTTTTATGATAGTAGCTGATAGTCTCAAATATACGAATATTTGTAATTCTTTCTATCATATATCCATATGGCTAAAAAAAAAACAACTCTAAAATTCTCATAGTTACTTTACTCATCATAGCCACAATACTGAAAAGACCCCAAGTCATGGTTAGGACAATGGAAAAACAACCTCAATGTAGTCATATAGCAGAATACAAATGAACAATACAAAGAAACTATTGATATACAGGATAACCTCAAAAAAAAAATGCTGTGCTATGTGATTACCGTCTTAGCCACAAACATTCTACCAGGCAATGCATGGTAGAAAAACAAATTAGAACACAGATTGCCAGAGGTGAGGAAGGAGAGGTTGGAAGAGGAGCTTGAAGAAACTTTCCAGGGCGTTAGTGATTTGTCTATTGAGGACAGTTAGGTGACGGATATAGACAGTTATAAAAGCTCAGTGAGTGGTACCATTCCCACAGATCATTACGTGCACACTTACCTAAGGAAAAGAAGACTGCAAGTCAATACCGGGATCTAATTAGACGTGCTCATGCTGAGCCTTATTGGCAAGCCTCCTAACTGCGCCTGCGACTGAGGGCACCGAAGAGATTGGGTGGATAAATGGATGAAGGACTGAGTGAATACATCTGGCTAACAAATCAAATATAGCCAGATGTTAACTAGAAAATATGACCAAGTGAATATAAGGGTTGTCGTTGTATAATCATTTTAACCTTCCTATTTGCATGGAATTTGTCAAAATAGAATATCGCAAATGAAAGGGGAAATGAAATTTCAATTACATGTATCATATGAAGATGCATGATACCCAGTATCACAAAAGGAGCAGAAAACACAAGTGCAAAGCACAAAGAAATGATTATGAAAGTTCCCGTCATGGAAGAATGGTAAGTGGTTAAGGAATTAGATACACTTTAAATTCAAATAAACTATACATGTATTAGAAGGTGATATGATAGCCCACTTTTATGATGGATACAGCTTCTATGGTCTTATGTATAAGTTTAAAAATAAGTTTAGGGTAGCCTAGCATGGTGGTGCAGGCCTTTAATCCCAGAACTTGGGAGGTAGAAGAAGGTTTGAGGCCAGACTGGTCTACAGAGGGAGTTCTAGGACAGCCAAGAATACATAGAAAAGCCCTGTCTTGAGAAATCAAAATTTAAGGCTAGGTACGGTGGCACTATTCTATCCTCCCAGGATAAGGGATGCTGAGACAGGAGGTGCCCAAGTCTGAGGCTAGCCTGTATTAAATAATGAAACAGAGGTAGCTCAGTAGGTAAAGACATTTGACACCAAGCCTGGTGATCTGAGTTTGACCCTGGGACCCAGGTGTCGGAAGGAGAGAACCTTCACCAGAAGTTATCCTCTGACCTCCACACATGAGGTAGGGCATATACTCTACACACATGCACATAGCCACAGTAAATATATGTGGTTAAAAATTAAGTGGGCAGAGCACGGCAAAATGGCCAGCAGGTACAGGCATACAGGCACCACGTGAGTTTAAACACCAATCCCACAAGGTGGCAGGAGAGAACCAACTCCTGTCTCTGTCTCTGTCTCTCTGTCTCTGTGTGTGTGTCTCTCTCTCACTAAATAAATTAATTTCAAAAAATAAATAAAGATAAAATTTAACAAAGAAAACTACAGACTTTGTCGTGAGTTTAAAAAGAAGATAAGAACTTATAAAAAAAAAAATAAGTGTAACAAAAGAAAAATGGATCAAGCCAAAAAATAAAGCCAGCTCTCTAGGGTACTCCTGACTTCCTGGGAAGGACATTCATTTATCAATGAATTAATTAATTATGTAGACTCGGTCTCCATCATTCTGTTGGATGTCTGTTGGCAGAAAATGAATTTAGGAGAAAACTACGAAAAGGAGCAGAGGGAGAGGGATGCTGAGTAATGAGAACAGAGAAAAAGAACGCACAGGACAAAATGTGCATCTTCACTGTAGCCACTCAGAAGAAAGCAA
This sequence comes from Rattus rattus, assembly GCF_011064425.1. Taxonomy (NCBI): domain Eukaryota; kingdom Metazoa; phylum Chordata; class Mammalia; order Rodentia; family Muridae; genus Rattus; species Rattus rattus. The sequence goes on along the minus strand of NC_046159.1, from coordinate 150,440,798 downwards.
GATGGCCGTGTCGGCCTCTGCTTTGTTGTTTGTTGTTTGTTTGTTTTTTCTTCTTTGGTTTTCTTTGAGACAAGGTTTTGAGACCCTTAACCTTACCTGTCCTGGAGCTTGTAGAAAAAAGTGGCCTCGAACTCAGAGTTCCCCCTGCCTCTGCCCCCTGAGTGGTGGAATTAAAGGCACAACCACCACTGGGCTTCAGGTTTGCATCTTAAACTCATGTTTACTCACGTGTTCTTTATATTAAAAAAAAGGAAATTTCACTAAGTGTGCCGTGAGTTTTATGTCTCATCGTCTGTTCTTATTTGTCTCACTGTATTGCCCTGGCTGGCCTGGATTTTGGTACGTAGAACAGGCTGTTCATAAACTCAGAGGCCCACCGGCCTCTCCCTCCAGAGTGTATTGAACACTTCTAGTCAGGGCAGATGCAACACACAGAAAGGCGTATTGGCTCCGGCTTCATTATGCTATATCTCAGTGGAGAGCCCCAGGACCAGGTAAAGAAGGTTTAAAACCACTCATAATCAAGTATTTTTCTCTGACATTTCTCAACAGATTGCCATCGAGCCTGACCTGTGCTATGTCCCCTAGGCTATCATACAGTGTTCTGATTTCACTAGATAGCCCCAGACCTAAATGCTAATCCTTTACCTCACGTGCTGAAGGGTAATTGTAGTGCATCTTATTAACGACAGAGGCAGACAAGCACTATTCCCTCCACCATCCCCGCCCTAGAGGGCAGGAGGTGTGAAGTGGTACTGTCAGGGGTTAGGCTTTAAACAGCATTGGTTTCATTTTTATTCTGCAGGTTCTTTTAATTCTTCAGAAAAAAAGGAAACTGAACCACAGTTGTCTATGGTCTGTCAGTATACGGTACCTTCGGTGGAAGGCCCTCAGTGATCCTACACGCCCCTTTTTCAAAATAGACATTTAATATCCAGGAGCTACATTTACAACTACAGTCTTTTACCCCTTTGGGCGAAATCCTTTAAAGGGTTAGTATTTCAGTCAGTTGAGGCCATTTTGAGTGTAATGTATTTTTTAAATACATTAAAAAAAAAAGACATATAGCCCTGGCTGTTTTGGAACCTGCTATATAGACCAGGCTGGCCTTGAACCCACAAAGATCTGCCTTTCTCTGCCTCCCAGTGCTGGGATTAAAGGTGTGAGCCTCAACTCCTGGCTCTGAATGCAAATATTTTTATTTCTAAATTAATTTTGTTCATATTATTTAAAATTCTCAAGAGACTTTGTCTAGGAAGTTTCTGCAAAATAATCTTTAGAGAGACCTTGGACCTGATATTCTGAAAATCGTTGTTACTTGTCACTGAAAGCAGGCCTAAATGGACGCACTCTTGCCTTGCAGGAGGTGGGGAGAACCATCCTCATCAGGGCCAGTTAAGAAATCGTAAGGTAGCTGGGCCACCTGTTGACAATGCAGATGTTCTGGACCCATGTACAGACAGACTTTCTAGAAGGCCTGGGTATACACTAGAGACCCCAGAAACTGGGTCTTATTGGAGAAGACCCTACTCTTGGTGTATTTGTTTAGCTATTTTAGTGGGTTCTTACACCTCTACCTCCCATCCAACACTTATTCCTCCCTAATCCCTTCCAATCCCTCCCCACAACACTAGGTAGATGAGAAACAAGGTTAGAAGGGAAGGGGATATAGACTTCTATAGGCTGCTTCCAGCTGATCAGGGACATTGAGTTCCTCAATGGCATGTATATATGATCACGTCCGAATGAGAGCATTATTTTACATACTGGCCAAAAATCTAATTTTAGAAACAGAAAATAATTAAGACAGCATTATAGAAAACTTCTGAGGCTCCTGGTATCAAAGAGCAGGAAGGAGAAGAAGAATACTTCCAAACAGAGAGTGGACTCTGGTCCACATCTATCATCTTCTACTGAATGCAGATGAAACATCTCTCTCTGTTATTAGTGGTGCCGGCCTGACTTCACCTAGCCAATGGCTCTGTAGTGAGAACTGCAGAATAACTTCTTAAATGAGATAGACACAGGAAGAGGGCAAGAGGTCTGAAGTCCCAGGCCTAGAAGAGGTGTAGGAGTGGTAGGCTGATAGAAGAAGGCCTCTGCTGCACGTGGTTGTGGATACCATTGCGTATAATGGACTCATTCCTGTGATACCCAGCTAAAATGGAGTGGAGCTGCTACAGTAAAAACAAACTGTGATCAAGGAGCCTGCGTCCTAACAGCCAACCTCCAAAGATACAGTCTGATCAAACCGTAAGACTAATTTTACATGGCAACTTTCCATAAAACTGCTGGCTATGACTTTAAGGTTAGGTTCACCTAGCAATGGCCACCGCCGGTCAACCAGAGTTGGCTAGCTCTTCAGTGACATCCAAGTGCTAATATGTTTTCTTTCCAAATACCCCAGGATGAGAAAGAAAAGAGATGGAAGAAATCTTCTGGAAAGCAATAAGGTGTTATGGTTCCAATTCAAAAATCTCCCACAGACTCTTTCACACTATGGATGCGATTTTGGGAGGGTTGGGAACTTTGGGAGATAGGGCGTAACTGGAGGAAGCAGAGACCAAGGAGAAGGTCCCCGGAAGTCTGTCATCCCTAGCCACTTCCTGTGAACGCCCTCTACCACACACTTCCACTGCTGTCACCTGACCTGCTCGGGCTTACCTCGCATGCAATGATGGAGTTAAAAAACCCTCTGCAATCATAAATCATAAGGGAAATCCTACAGGGCTGGAGACATGGCTTAGCAGTTGAGACCTGCTCCTCAGAGGACCCAAGTTCAGTCAGCACCCCCATGAGATTGCTTATAACCACCTCTAACTCCAGCCCCAGGGGATCTGACACCTCTTCTGACCTCCACCGGCACCCTGCACACAATGCACATACTCACACACAAGGGGTTAAATAAATAATCCCTTGGGATGTTTCTGTCAAGTAGCCACACTGAGGTAAAGCAAGCAGGACGGAGAGGGAACAAGCCTGCCGGGAAACTGGCGTATTCTCGAATGAACACTGTCATAGAGTTCAGCGTGTTTACATCTATCTTCATGCAATCCCTTTAATAAGAGGCATGGGTTTAACCATTCTCATAGGGAGAGGCTGAGTCAGCGATGCGTCCATCACGTGTCCCTCTCACTGCCCACATTCTTCTTCCTCCCTGGAGAGTCCGTCCTCATCTACTGAGTCCCACACTCACCTCTCAGGTCACTTCCACCAAAGGCAGTCTTGGGTTTCTGCCTGGAGCAAATCTTTCCCAAGACCATGTACCTGGGGAACTATGAGCCTCTGACCTGGTGAACTATGAGCCTCTGACCTGGTGAACTATGAGCCTCTGACCTGGTGAACTATGAGCCTCTGACCTGGCGAACTATGAGCATCTGACCTGGTGAACTATGAGCCTCTGACCTGGTGAACTATGAGCCCCCTTTAGCATTTATCATCAATGTGTTAAAACAATTACTTATTGATTTGAATAAATATGATAAGAATAAACTGAATAAACAACTTAGCTGAGCCTGAGGTGCCTACAGATGTTTCTCACCTATTTTCTGGGTAAACGCACTGCCTATAAGAAGTTCAGGAGAGGGAGCTGAAGTTATCTTACCGGAGAAGGAGAAGAGTTTGGTTAGGCACTAAGACACCTGTCTTCAAGTGTTTGAAGAAATGTCAGGTTGAGCCAACGGGCACCTTTGTAGCTTTAGAGAGCAGGACAGGAACAAATGGGGGAACGTTCCAGAAGGCAGATTTCACTGCCGTGTGGAGAAGTGAACTGTGTAATGGTGAAACCTGTTAAAAAGGAAGTGTCCTGGTCAAATTGGTGATCAAAAGGACTGAAGGAACACCTGGGCATAGAGGAAATTCAGTTCTGGTCACTTCGTGTGCTTCTCTCCATCGTGGGGAGGCACCTGAAAGCAAATTGGAATTGGTTCGAACTGACCTCAAGCAAAGAGTGCGGCTGCAAACAACAGACTTTATGATACCCAGCTAGCACCGGGCTCTCTAAACGCTACGTCTGGTTTGTGGGTGGTCACACTGTGCCTGTTAACTATGCTTCCAAAACCAGCGTTCCAACAGCGGTCCCAGCTGCCACTGTGACTAAACTGGGGAAATACAAGCAAGTGAAGGGAATCTCAGACTTGGCCCCCCTCAACATGCTATCCCTACCCAACCCTGCCTCACACGCATACAAATATATACATGTATATACATATGTCCACATACGTATAAACATATTTATGCTCCCAAAGCTCCCACCCTGTGTCGCACTCCTCTCTCTGATGCTTCATGCACATAGCTTTATAACTGTCTTTTCTTTTACCATGGGAAATCCAGCATGCAAAGAAAGACATCTGACAGAAAAGGGTTAAATAGTTGTCTTAATAAGTTACTTCTGTCTTACTGAACAGTTGTGTGAAGGCCGAGAGCTAGCCATCTCGTTTGGAAATTGCGATCTAGCAGTTAGATGGAAGTCTGCTTACAAACGAGATCTGTGGCCACTGCTTTCCACAGGGGCGAGCCTGGTTCAGTAAGAGTAGTTTTCTGAGCAGCGAGATATTACGACTCTCCAGTTACCGGTTCTCACATTGTGAAATATAACCCATTAATAAACGGTTAAATGGAAAAAAACCTATCACTTATTTAAATTATAGATACCAGGCCACTTACCTTTTAGAACCACGGTGCCCTTATGCTTCTGGATAAGCTGTTTGGTGATCCAATCATCCAACATTTACTGAGCACCTATTCTGCGTCGGAGACATTGGCAAGCAAGAGGTACAGGGAGTAAGCAAACGGATGCTGCCTTAGTCAGGATTTCAGTGCTCTGGAGAAACACCAGGACCAGGGCAACTCTTACAAGGACAGCATTTAATTGGGGCTGGCATACAGGGTTTAGTCCATTATCATCATGGCAGGAGCATGGCAGTGTGCAGGCAGACACGGTGCAGGAGGAGCTGAGAGCTCTACATCTTGATGTGAAGGCTGGCATCCTCAGGCAGCTAAGAGAAGGGCCTTCCACGGCTCCAGCTGCATATGTAGCAGAGGATGGCCTTGTTGGGCACCAGTGGGAGGAGAAGCCCTTGGTCCTGCCAAGGCTGGACCACCTCCCCAGTGTAGGGGAATGTCAGGACAGGGAATAGGGAAGGGGGTGGTTGGGGAAGGGGTATACCCTTATAGAAGAAGGTGAGGAGGATGGGATAGGGCACCAATGGACGGGAAACCAGGAAAGGGAATAACATTTGAAATCTAAATAAAAAATGTCCAGTAAAATAATGTAAAAAGAAAAAGAGAGAGAGAAGGGTCTCAAAGCCCACCCTGACGATACACACTTCCCCCAACAAAGGCCACACCTTCTAATAGTGCCACTCCTTGGGCCAAGCATGTCCAAACCACTACAGGAGGGCTCTCTGGTGTTTTAGGGCTTACAGTGTAGACAGAAATATTAAGTACCAAAGTGTACAAAGTATGAAGGGAGGACATGGAGAGACAGACTTCTGGAGTCACAGTAGGCTCTTCGTGGAAAGGGACATTTAACTAAGAGATAAAGAATAAGCAATAATCAACCTCATGAAGGAAAAAGAAGACGGGAAAAGAAGGGGGCTGCCTGAAGAACGCTAGAGCATGAAGGACCTGGTTGCAGTAATTACCGGGGGAGCCTTGAGCCTCGGCTCCGGCGGGCACAGTGGTCCACCTGGCGGTTTGCTTCTGACCCTGCTGATCTCCAGCGGTGAGGCCAGGAAGCAGCTGGAAGGGCCCAAGCAGAACAATTTCAAGAAGATGTTCAAGTGGCTGGCTCCAGCAGAAGGAAGTTTGACCGTGGGAATGTGACCAGTGACTGTGTGACACGTGGAGGCTGCTAAGATATGAACACGGTGGGTCTTACCCTTCCTAGTGCTGTGACCCCTTTCTGACCCCCAACCAGAAAACTATTTCGCTGCTACTCCACAACTGTAATTTTGCTACTGTTAGGAATCATAATGTGGATATCTGACTGACGTGCAGGATGTCTGACATGTGCCCCCTGTAGAAAGGTTGTCCCACCTCCAGAGGCATCATAACCCACAGGTTGAGAAACGTTGCTTTAAAGAAAACAGGTCTCTACTGCAGAAGACTCCGAGCACGTTCTCAGTGTGAATCATCTACCTGGCTTCTGGAGAGATAGGCCAAAATAAACCAGCAGTGAGGCCAAGGCGGAAGGGAGCACCTCTACTGCCAGTGTGGCTGCCTTTGAGGGCCAGGCTAGACAAGCTGTAGGCTGGGGCACACTGTGGGCATGACACTGGCTGTCACCCACGGTCAGTTCCCCCAAGGCATCCTGTGAGGACCATTGTTCCAGACCTGTTAACACGCCATAGCTGATCAGCTCTCAAAGATGTACAACTTGTATTGGGTCCCCCATCACCACATGATCTGTATTTGGGGATTCCGCGTCCACGGTTCAACCAACATCAGATCTCAAATAGCAAAACTTGACTGAACACGTGCTTAGGTGCTGCCCTAGTTTCATCTCTGTTACTGTGATGATCGAAAAAACAGCAACAACAAAACAGCAACAACAACAAAATCCTTAACCAAAAACTCTAAGGGGAGAAAGGGTTTATTTTAGCTTATGGTGTGTTATCGTAGGACAGCCAGGGCAGGAACTTGAAACAGCCGAACAGAGAAACCTTGTCTCTCAAACAAAACAATAAATAAAATAAAAAAAATAATTGTCTACATCTAACCTGGTGAGTGGCCAAATTTCTCCAACTCATGCCACGTCAATGGAGACACACCATGCCCCTCCTCCAGGCCTTAAGGAAAGAAACAGGCGGGTGGGGACGTCTCAGACACTGATTGCATTTTTCCCAGAAAGTTTGCATTGCTCACAGACTGTCTAAATCTAGTGATTCTCAACCATGTTGGACACTCGGTTAGGCTTCTTACTCCTCTTTCAAATGCCCACTCTGGCTTTTCCATACCCGCAGCTTCCTCTTTCCCTTGCTCCCAGGCTGGTGTGTGATATGGTGGAGATCTGTCCTCAGGATGAAGCGATGAAGCCCGCCCGCACTTCGAGAATGGTAGCGGTCACAAGCGAGCAAGTGCCTTCCTTACCGACTTTGCCAGTTTTCAGAACGGGAGCTTTTGCCTGTTCGAGTAATTGAGAGCTGACCCAGCAGCCACACCTGTATCTGACCAGCACTCAGGGAATGAGGCAAAGCCCTGGTTTGCAGTAGTAACTCGCTTTCCCTAGATCATGTGCTTACATTTATTGTCAGCAATGCACGAAGGGCTTTAGCCAGATGGCTGCTTTACCACCAAGAGTCTTTAGACTCTAAGACCAACTAAGAACCGGGAGGTCGTGGTGTACGTCTTCATCCCCAGCACTCAGGAGGCAGAGACAGGCAGACCTCTGTGAGTTCAAGGCCAGCCTGGTCTACAGAGTGAGTTCCAGGACATCCAGCGCTACACAGAGAAACCTTGTTCAAAAAACAGAAACAAAAACAGACAAAAAAAAAAAAAAATAGGCGGGGTTGGGGATTTAGCTCAGCGGTAGAGCACTTGCCTAGCAAGCGCAAGGCCCTGGGTTCGGTCCCCAGCTCTGAAAAAAAAAAGAAAAAAGAAAAAAAAAATAGGCAAGTAGAGTTTTGAGTGGTGTCAACATTATCTGATGGATGATGAAGAAATTTGTGAAAGGACTAAACAAATGGCCAATTTTTTGGTGCGTGCATGTGTTCTCGTGGGAGAATGCACATGTTTGTTCAAGTGTGCATGCTTACGTGCCTGTCTGTGGAGGCCAAAAGTCAATCTCAGGTGACACTCTTCAGAAGCCGTTCACTCACTGTTTTGAAGCAGAGTCTGTCACTGTGACCTGGGACTTGGCAATTAGGTGAGACAGGCAGGCAGCCAGCTCCAGGGAGCCTCCTCTTCCCCTCACCCCACACTACAGCAAAACTGGCTTGTGACATTGGGTCTAGGGATCAGACTTCTGCCTCTGTCACTTTGCCAATTAAGCTATCTCCCAGTCCCTAAAATTGTATTTTTAAATCTTTAACAAATTTCAGAATTGAAAAGAGAAAGATCTACCATTTTTCATCACACACACAGCACTTAAATGTTCAATGTTAATAACTCAGGGAAACAGAATGCTCATATATACTGCTGCTCATGAAAGCGAAATCAGGACTATCTTTCTAGAAGGCAGTTAAATTTCCCTTTGACCAAAGCATTCCACCTCTGGGCCTTCAGGACAAGGAAATGAGTCATGGATGTTAAGACACAGTATAAAAGGGAACAGATGAGAATGAAGCACCGTGACACATGTGTGAGACTGGCGTGATGAAACCATTCATGACTCTGTACGATAGCCTAAACCTTAAAATAAAAAGTTTATCCGCCAGGATCTCCTTAATGTTTAACAATAGGGAGCTGGGGAGCAAGCCATGAATCATCCTTTGAACACTAGACAACTTAACTGAATACTTAACAACACAGAAATGCACATTAAGTTTTGTTACATGAAGAAAAAAGGTTATAAAACAGTGTGTGAACCAATAAAGGCTCCTAAGAACGCGGCCAGAGTGGCGGGGTTTGAGCTTCAGAGCCACCGCTGACAACTGTGCAGCCTTGGTTGGGTAACCTAGTCTTCCCAAAGCTCAGTTTCATCATCCATAAAATGGGGCTAACACCAGTCTCCCTATGAGACATAGGGTTGTCGTAAAAATGACAAGCGAATACACAGGAAGCATGCGGACAAGTGCAAGCCACACAGAAAGCATCTTTGTAAGAGTTCGCTATTGTTGACAGCTTCGCTTCTGTTGCCAATAAATTGAGTTGACTTTTAAACTAATTCGAGAAAGCAGAGGTGGGAAGAAGATTATCCAGGCAAGAGTCACACCCAAGCATTCCACAGGGCTGCTCCCATGAAGTCACCAGCCCAGCTGCCAAAGACTGACTCCCCCCTCACCCCCCTAGACTCATGGTGTGACGTCCTTAGATGCAGGGCACTGCAGACTGCTTCGGAACAGCTGTCTTTCTCTCAACTGGAAACCGGATGCAGCTGCCATGGCTGCCGCCCTGGCCTCGGTGGGCTCTGCGTCATCCCTCATCCCTGCTGTTCTGAGTCAACAGCTCAGGAATCAAAAGTCCAGAGAGGATGCATCTGGTCAGCTGTCCCAAGTCCTCAGCCCCCTTCGTAAGAGCGGCCATGTAAAAATAGCATCGCATGGTGAAAAAGGTACGGAAGTCCAGAGAACTCTGGGAGCAAATTTGCAGGCTGGACAACAGTAGCAAAAGAGATATAAACAATCCCTTTATGGTTTAAAAGTATAATTATAACTTGAACGGACATTTAAACTCGGAGAAAGAAAAACCAAATCATCACAATATTAATGTCAGTCCGAATTAATCATTATGACTGATTTGACTTTTTATTTATTATTATTATTATATGTATGTGTGCACGTGTATGTATGATGTGTGCTTGTGTGGGCTCACCTATGCTACATCAGGTCTGGGAACTGAACCCATGTCCTTGGCCATGTTTACACACCGACCCATTTTAGCAGTACTGATTGGAATATTTTAACTTCTTTCTATGACTAGCTGAATTTTCTAAGACCTAGCAAAGGCCTTTCCTTTAAAACAAACAAACAAACAACAAAAAAACGAAAACAAAATTGGGCAATGTCAGGTTTCTGTTTTGAAACAGAATTTAGTCTTTAGCAGTGAAACAGGAAGACTAGACGCAGATGACCACTGTTAGCCCAGAACAGGCCCAGTGGGCCTATGCCATCAGCTGATTCAGAGCGTGTTGAAATACAGAGGCTCAGAGAAAGAACGGAAAGGCTGATTTCTCTAGAAGGATAAGAAACAGACTTGACAGTGTGAAGACATGATGATAAACCTTGAAACGTCTCCAGACTTAAAAGAAGGCAAGATTATCAGCAGAAATAGATTGCTGAAACGGGATCCCGTTTTGGGGGGGAGAAAAGATAAATCTGGTTTTAGGCAGTGAGGTTTAAGAACTTGAAAGGTGACTCAGCCCTTAGCCCGACAATCAGTGTACATTGGAGAGAAATCCAAGGCCAAGGAATAATGGACGTCATAAAAGTAGATGGGTTGTGCACAGAGAACAGAAGAACCAAGGCACAAAACCGAAGCAGGATGCCCGGTAATACCTGTGTAGACACAGGGGAGGAAGCCAGAAGCTCAGCAGGGCAAACGTTTGAGGAAAGGGAACAGAAAAAGAGAATATTCAGCTCACATTAAAACAATAGTCCTCATCGTCAGACAATCCAAAAGTTTCCGAGTTTTTTCCGTAAAGTTTTGATGAAAAATTTGCTGTTGGTGGAGTGTTGCAAATCCACCAGGGCCACAGCTTATCTGTGTTTTATTCATTCAACAAACATTTCCTTAGCCCTTACTTCTGAGAGAAGTGCTCTCTTGGGTGGAGAGTGGAACAGTCAAAAGCTCTTGCCCTCCTGGGAATTACATTCCATATTCTAGAGGGGAGACGGATGGGAGGTAAGTAGGTGGCAAATACCGAAGGCGAGGTAAGGATGGGTGAGCCTTAAAGGTCGGGGCGGGGAAGCTCACCGAGCTGATCAGAAACAAAGAAGAGAGGAAGCCACGCCCCTACACAGATGAGGAAAGAACACAGCACAACAAAACCCTGAGACGGCGGGGGTCCTGCTGTGGTCAGGAAGGCCTGGTGGTCACCCCGGGGCGGAGACCCGAGACTGCAGGGGTCCCGCTGTGGTCAGGAAGGCCTGGTGGCTACCCCGGGAAAGGGAAGAAAGCCTCTGAGAAGGAAAGACCCTCAGAGGATTTTGAGTATTTAAGTGACATTTTCTAACTTGGATTTTAATATCGTGAGCGTTTCTGTTCAGAGCGTTCTAAGCTGCAGTATAGCGACATAAGCCTTTAAATCCAAGCACGCAAAGGAGGCAGAGAAAGAGAGGCCGTTTTCTGCTCCTTCGAGGCCAGCCTGGTCAACACAGCCAAGGCTACTCTGAGAGACCAGATGGGAGGCTGTCGCCACTGCCTGGTAAAAAGGAAGGATGACTTGGAGCAAGCATTGTGACCATTTTACTTGTTTCCGTGTTTGTCTTTCCGTAATATAACCCACTGGAGTAGGGAGGAAGAGATGGATGAAAGATTGGGGGGGGGGGCAGGGGGTAGAAAAAGAAGTGCAGGATTCCTGCCTCTAATCACATAATTCTGTGTGACTTACATGTGTCCTCAGATACTCAGAATTAAACGGGAAAGCAACTTGGACATTTAATACATTTGAACACTTAAATAGTCTGGATCATTACAGCTTCGTGGAAATGTTTAAAAATAAGACTCCAAAAGCCAGTCATCACCACTTTGTCGATAAATTTATGTGTAGGCCCAGGCAATAATAACAGAACATAGTCGTTTTTTTTTTTAAACACATGAGCAATATCTTTGAAATGCAGAGTCACTAAATAATGACTGGTTCTGAAAGGTGTAATTTTAAACCTTCCTCCCCTGTCAGTGCTATAATTAAAAATAAAAGTGAATCTAGAGAGTTGCACACAGGTCTGAGTCACATCGGGACATATAATTTGCTTTTCTTGCGGATCTGAGACCAAAGCCCCCCATTGTTTGCTAAAGATTAGGAAGATAAACTGATTATTTCTCATGTTAAGACACACAACTTGGTGAAGTTAAATGTTGGTTCAGAGCGGGGGTTGTCAGCGTTCTGTCAGCACCACCGGGTGCCCTGGTGCGACTCACTGTTTACAGAGTGCTTTGGCTGGGTTGACTATCTCACTGAGGGCTCATTCCTGACCTCTCTCTGCACATGCAGAAGAGCAAGCCAGTGTGGGGCTGAGGGGCTTACACAGGTCCCTGCTGGGGCACCCTCCTTCTCGACAGAGCTGGAGACAGAGAGAGTCCTTGCTTCCCAATCCGCTGTTTCTCGTACCCTCCCAACCTGAATTTCACAGCTGGATCTCAGGGGAGACTGGGGGTCCCCCAGGTCAGGAAGACCACCAGAAGAAAAGGCACCGCGGAAAACTACTAGTCCGGGAAGAATCTTAGGAGACCAAACATTGTTGTTCCCACTTAATCCTGGAAAAACCAAGAAACAAGTCTCTTCCGAGTCAGCCAGGGGCTTGACTTGTTCGGGGACGGTTGCCATTTCTGCTAACTTTGGTCTCCTTGGCTCTCCTTCACAGCTTGTCTGATTTGGCAGCTCCGCCAGAGGGCAGGCAGGGCGGGATGAGCATCCTCAAGGCTTAGCTGAAAGTCGGAAGAGGCTGGAGAGGGCTCAGGGGTTAAGGGAGCTTCCTTCCATTGCAGACGACAGGTTTCACTCTTTCATTGACGGCATCCACATACAGCCCCAGCCACCTGTAACTCCAGCTCCAGAGGACCCACACTTCTGACCTCCTCAGTGGGCTCCTGTCCACACATGATACTCTGGCACACATGCACACACACAAAACAAAGTAAATATACATTCAAAAAGTTTTTAAAGTCGGAAGAGGAAAACTTGGATCTTTTTCTTAATTTAGACTTTGGCGTCTTTCTACATTTTAGTTGCTAATGTGACTTCTGTCAAAACTCTCCTGGGTAAAACTACATGAAATAGTGCGATGAAAATCATCTCAGAAATGGAAAATAGAGTTTTATTAGACTTCTATTAATTTCCATGGCTGGTTTTCCGAATTGACAGGAAACGTTAAATGTTTAAAACGGAGTGCACGCAGGCATGAAGGAAAGTAGATAATGCACATGCCTAGACAACTCACAGAAGAGGAACCAAGGAAAACAGTCCACGTTACCACCATTGAAGAAATGCACACTGAAAACGAAGTATCACTTCTCATCTGTCAAATCGATTAACACTAAAAGCAAGAATTGCTGGAAAGGGTATGATACGTTTTCATGTATTTTAGTAAAACAAATCATCACCACCTTTCTGAAGAGAAATCTAACCATACAAAGATTAATCCCAACACCAGGCATGGCAAGTGCAACTTGGAGGGTTGAGGCAGAAGAACTACTAAAAGTTTGAGGGTAACCTGGGCTATGAGTTAGACACCAAGCCAGCCAAATCTACATAGCAAAACATCATCTCAAACACACACACACACACACACACACACACACACACACACACACACACACACATACACACTCAGTCCCCAGAGCCAAAATAATAAAATTTTTAAAAATAAAAATAGTGGTTGGGGATTTAGCTCAGTGGTAGAGCACTTGCCTAGCAAGCTCAAGGTCCTGGGTTCGGTCCCCAGCTCCGAAAAAAAGAAAAAAGAAAATAAAAATAAGTGGCTGGAAAAAATGGCTCAGCACTTGCAGGGAACACAGGTTCAATTCCCAGCACCTACATGGTGGTTCACAACCATCTATAAATCCAGTACCAGAGGATGTGACACCTCTGTTGACCCCTGCTGGTATCAGTCACTCATAGTACATAGGTATCCATACAGGCAAGGTATATATAGACATAAAATAAAATAAATCTAGACAGATACCACTTACCAAAGTTAAATCAAGAGCAGATAAACTATTGAAACAGGCCCATGTACCCTAAGGAAATAAAAGAAGTCATTAAAAAAAACCTTCCAGGGGTTGGGGATTTAGCTCAGTGGTAGAACGCTTGCCTAGCAAGCTCAAGGCCCTGGGTTCGGTCCTCAGCTCGGGGGTGGGGGGGGTGGGGGAGACAAAAACCTCCCAACCAAGAAAACAACAACAACAACAAAACCCTAGGGCCAGATGACTTTAGTGCAGAATTCTATCAGACCTTCAAAGAAGAGCTAATACCAATACTCTTCAAACTATTCCACAAAATAGAAACAGAAGAAACACCACCCAATTCATTCTTTGAAGCCACAATTATGCTTATTCTTAAACCAAACAAAGACCCAACAAAAAAGAGAACTTCGGACCAATTTCCCTATGAATATCGATGCAAAAATACTCAATAAAATACTGGCAAACTGAATACAAGGACACATCAAAGCCACCATTCACCATGATCAAGTAGGCTTCATCCCAGGGATGCAAGGTTGGTTCAATATATGAAAATCCATTAATGTAATCTACTATATAAATGAACTCAAAGAAAAAAATCACATGATCATTTCATTAAATGCTGAAAAAGCGTTTGACAAAATATAGCACCCCTTCATGTTGAAAGTATTAGCGAGATCAGGAATTCAAGGCCCATACCTAAACATAATAAAAAGCAATATGCAGCAAACCAACAGCCAATATCAAATTAAATAAAGAGATACTTGAAGCACTCCCACTAAAATCAGGGACAAGAATGCCCACTCTCTCTATTCAGTATAGCACTTGACATTCTAGCTAGTAATAAGACAACAAAAGGAGATCAAGGGGATACAAACTGGCAAAGAAGAAGTCAAGGTATCACTATTTGCAGATGATATGATAATATACATAAGAGACCCCAAAAATTCTACCAGAGAACTTCTACAGCTGATAAACTTCAGTAAAGTGGCTGGATATAAAATCAACTCAAACAAATCAGTAGCCTTTCTTTATACAAATGATAAACAGGCTGAGAAAGAAAATAGGGAAACAACACCCTTCACAACAGTCACAAATAAAATAAAATATCTGGGGATAACTCTAACCAAACAGTGAAAGATCTGTATGACAAGGTTCTCTCAAGAAAGAAATCGAAGAAGACCTCAGAAAATGGAGAGATCTCCCATGCTCAATGATTTCTAGGATTAACATAATAAAAATTGCCACCCTACCAAAAGCAATCCACAGATTCAACATGATCCCCATCAAAAGTCCAATGAAATTCTTCAAAGACATGGAAAGAGCAATTCTCAATTTCATATGGAAAAACAAAATAGCCAGGATAGCCAAAACAATTCTTGACAATAAAAGAACTTCTGGAGGAATCACCATCCTGGACCTCAAGCTCTACTACAGAACAATAGTGATAAAAACTGTATGGTATTGATACAAAGACAGACAGATTGATCAATGGAGTAAAATTGAAGACTCAGAAATAAAACCACACACTTATGCACAATTGATCTTTGACAAAGAAGCCAAAAATATACAATGGATAAAAGAAGGCATCTTCAATAAATGGTGCTGATCTAATTGGCAGTCAGTGTTAGAAAAATGAAAATAGACCCATATTTGTCACCTTGCACAAAGCTCAAGTCCAAGTGGATCAAGAACCTCAACATAAAACCAGATACACTCAATCTAATAGAAGAGAAAGTGGGAAAGAGCCTTGAACTCATTGGCCCAAGGGGAAATTTCCTAAACAGAACTTCAGTGGCTTAGGCTCTAAGATCAAGAATTGATAAATGGGACCACATTAAACTGAAAAGCTTCTGTAAGGCAAATGATGTAGTTCAATAGGACAAATTGGCAATCTCCAGACTGGGGGGAAAAAACTTCATTAACCCCACATCCAATAGAGGGCTAATATCCAAAATATATAAAGAACTCAAGAAGCTAACCTCCAAAAAACCAAATAACCCAATCAAAAAAATTGGGAATAGAGCTAAACAGAGAATTTACAACAGAGGAATCTCGAAGTGCTGAGAAGCACTTAAAGAAATGTTCAAAGTCTTTAGTGATCAGGGAAGTGCAAATCAAAACAACTGAGTTTCCAATTACACAATCAGAATGGCTAGGATCAAAAACTCAGGTGACAGCACACTGTTGCCAAGAATGTGGAGAAAGAGGGACACTCCAACATTGCTGGTGAGATTGCAAACTGGTACAACCTCTCTGGAAATCAATCTGGAGGTTCTTCAGAAAATTGGAAATAGATCTACCAGAAGACCCAGCAACACCACTCTTGGGCATATACCCAAAATATGCCCCGCCATGTCACCAGGGCACATGCTCCGCTATGTTCATAGCAGCCTTATTTATAATAGCCAGAAGCTGGAAACAACCCAGATGTCCCTCAACAGAAAAATGGATATAGAAATGTAGTTCATTTACACAATGAAATACTACTCAGCTATTAAGAATGAGGACATCATGAGTTTTTGGATGGAACTAGAAAATATTGTCCTGAGGGGGAGAGGAAACTTGTTGAGCCCACCTCCAGTGGCATCAAGTAGAGGGATGGAGTTGACATCCCACAGTCAAAAGCTCTGACCCAGAATTGTTCCTGTCTGAAAGAACTAGAAGGACAGAAATAGAGAAGAGACTGAGGGAAAGGATATCCACTGACTGGCCCAAATTGGGATTCAGCTCAAGGGGAGGCTCCAAGGCCTGACACTATTACTGGTGCTATGGTGCGCTTACAAACAGGAGCCTAGCATGGCTGCCCTCCGAGGGGCCCAACAAGCAGGTGACTGAGACAGATGCAGATACTTACACCCAACCAATAGGCTGAAGCTCGGGACCCTTGTGGTTGAACTAGGGAAAAGCTGGAAGAAGCTGAGGGGGAGGATGTCCCCATAGGAAGACCAGTAGTCTCAACCAACCTGGACCCCTGAGATCACTCAGACACTGAGCCACCAATCAGGCAGCTTACACGAGTTCCAGGCCCCTGACACATACAGCATAGGACTGCCTGGTCTGGCCTCAGTCAGAGAAGACACACCTAACCCTGGAGACACTTGAGGCCCCAGGGAGTTGGGAGTCCTGGTAGGGTGGGGTGAGGTGGGGATGGGTGCGTGGAGACATTCTCTTAGAGACAGGGAGGGGGAATGAGATGAGGAACTACTGAAGAGCAAACCAGGAGGGGAATAACAACTAGACTGTAAAAAAAAAGATTAAAGACAATTAAATAATAATAATAATAATAACAATAATAATGCTTAAATAAATAAAATACAAGTGAAATAGCAACAAGTATACAAAGAAAAGAGACCAGAATTGAAATCTTGCTGAGTAAGGGGCGGGAGGGGGTTTCACTTTTTCCCCCTCAGCCGCAGCCGGCTTTGGCTCAGGGCCACCTGAAACTTGAAGCAAGAACAGGCAAGGACGCAGAGCTCAGTGTGAAATCCTCTAAATGGAGCGCCAGTGGAAAGGAATTCCCCGTTCAAAGCCAACAGCAGAGGTCATGCTCCTTTTCCTTTTCGGTGGTCTGCGGTACAACCCTCCTTCCCAGCCCCCCAGCCCCAGGTAACCCGGGAGCGGCAGCCAAGCAATCTGTACCGGAGCAGCCGGCAGAGGCTCGCCCATGCCTGACTCTGAGAACCATGACAACGGAGGACGCAGTGTCTGCGAAGGAAGCATGGTTGGTTGCCAAGGAAGGGAACTGTGCCAGAACTCAGTATGACGTGGGCCGAGTGGAAGGCACATCCCAGGTGAATCTGTCACATGTGCTTGGAATCGAAACCTGAAGCTCAGAGGCCTGGGCTAGAGCTCTAGGCTTATGAGTCATCTACACTTAGGAGCTATTTAAAGCGGAATATTTCGGATGCTTCATTCTTTGTCACGGAGTAGTAGCTGATGATGGAGATTCCCGTGTAGCATTCCTTAGGATCTGCTTACCGAAGAGGAAAACGAGAAAACAGATCGGGACAAGCCTGAAGATGGAGGTTATCTTACCAGTAGACAATGCTAACAGGGTTTCCACTTGGTCCTGAGATCTGAGATGTGATGACCGAGACAGATGTCATCAAGTTTTGCTGGCACAGCTCCTAAAATCAGTTTGAAAAACTATATTCTCTCACACATCTTCAGATTTTCGTGTTCTTTTAAAGATTTATTTTATTTTAATTGTGTGTGTGTGTGTGTGTGTGTGTGTGTGTGTGTGTGTGTCTGCACTCATGGGTGTGTGAGTGTTTCTGTATCAACATGTGCACAAGAGCTTAGTTGCTGCCCAAAGAAGTCAGATGCATCAGATCTGGAGCAAGAGTTGTAGGCCATATGGGTCACCTAATGGGACGCCGGGAACTGATCTCAGATCCTCTGAAAGAGCAGTACACCTCTTAACTTCTGAGCCATTTCTCCAGCCCACTCTGTAAACTTAGTTAATGGCAAGGGACAGGGTTTGGGATGTATGATACCTAGTGACTTGTTTAAAGCTAAACTGCTAGATCACTTATGTGTACCAAAAGATTGCAAATCCCATGCTGGCCTTGCACTGATGTGGTGGTTTAAATATGCTTAGCCCAGGGAGTGGCGCTAGTAGGAGGTGTGGCCTTATTGGGGTAGGTGTTGGAGTAGGTGTGTCACTGTGGGCGTGGGCTTCAAGACCCTCATCCTAGCTGCCTGGAAGATAGTTTTCTCCCGTTTGCCTTCAGAACAAGATGCAGAACTCTCAGCGCCTGCACCATGCCTGCCTGGACACTGCCCTGCTCCTGCCTTGATGATAATGGACTGAACCTCTGAACCTGTAAGCCAGCCCCAGTTAAATGTTGTCCTTATAAGAGTTGCCTTGTTCAGGCTGGAGAGAAGGCTCAGTGGTTAAGAACACTGGCTGCTCTTCCAGAGGTCCTGAGTTCAATTCCCAGCAACCACATGGTGGCTCACAGCCATCTATAATGGGATCTGATGCCTTCTTCTGGTGTGTCTGAAGATAGTGACAGTGTACTCATATAAAATAAATAAATTAGAATATTTTTTAAAAAAAGAAAGAAATTTGAGAGCACCAAAATTTTATTTAAAAAAAAAAAAAAGAGTTGCCTTGGTCATGGTGACTTTTCACAGCAGTAAAACCCTAACTGAGACAATTTAACCATCATGTATTCTTCAAAATATAAGAAGCCCAGACAGTGAGCTGGCTCAGCAGTCAAAGGTGCTTGCTGCTAAGTCTGATGACCTGAGTTTGAACCCTGGGACCAACATCATGAAAGGAAAGAGAGAACAGATTCTTCCAAGTCCTCTTAACTTCAACCTGTGTTGTGACTTGTGCTCTCTCTCTCTTTCTCTCTCTCCCTCCCTTCCTCCCTCCCTCCCTCCCTCTCCCTCTCTGTCTCTCTCTCTCTCTCTCACTGTGTGTGCGTGTGTGTGTGCGTGTGCGTGTGTTTGTGTGTGTGTGTGTGTGACAAATGCACAGGTACGTGATTGTGTGTGCATGCATGCAGAAGCCAGAGGAGTCTGACAACTGTCCCGTTCATTCCCTTGAGATAGGGTTTCCCCTAAACTGAAAGCTCACCATTTTGGCTAGCCTGGCTGGCCACCAAGCTCCTTGGATCTACTTGTCTCCACCCTTCAATGCTGGGATTACAGCACACACAGCCACGCACAGCTTTCTACAGGAGATGGGGATTCAAACTCAGATCCTATTATCGTGATAAGCCGTTCTTCCCTGTGCATCTATGACTCCAGCCCCTAAACTCTTAGTGTCACTGGCTTCACATGATTATCTTTTCTCCTTTAGTTCATATTTATATTCCAATTGCTCAACAGGACCATGCCTTATTATGCCAGTGTGGATGCTTGAAATGCATTATTGAAAATTCTGTCATCATTTTTTTACAGTATAGAATGCATACAAATCTACATATTCTTTGGCTCCACGGTTGCTCTTTGTTCTCTTGTCATGTCGCCGCTATCATCAGTAATAACCACGCTACATAGTTATTATGTAAATGAGTTTGATTAGCCAGCATAAGCAGCACATGGCACCACATGGTGCTGGCACACAGCTTTAGTTCCAACACTCAGGAGACGGAAGCAGGAGATTTCCGAGTTCTAGACCAGCCTGATCTACAGAACGCATTCTAGGGCAGCCAGGGCTACACAGAGAAATCCTGTCTTGAAAAACAAAAAATAAATAAATAAGTAAATAGCACATTTAAATAATATTGACTTGTAAATGGCATATTTAGATATCTTTTAAAAATTAAAATATTGTAAATATATCGTGAGGTCAGGTAGTGAAGCCTATTTTTGATTAATTTATTTATTGGTCAGTTAATTTTAATTATTGTTATAAGTAGACATCCATTTTATTCTGTTTTTAAATGCAGGTTCTGAGAAGAACTTATCCACGCAAATGAGTGGGTTGAGCAGGTTTTATTGTAGCAATGGTCTGAAATTATTTGAACAGCTCTAGAATGTCTAAAAGTCACATAGCAGTGTATCACCAAAAGTTATGTTTTAACAAGTCACCAACTGACCACTCAAAGTCCCTCCTTTGATTTTACTGCTGAATGACTTGTTGCCCAGTTATCATAATAACTTGCCTTCTCACAGTCTGCACTGATAGTATGAGTTGTCTGTTTGTGGATGGAACTGGAAAATATCATTCTGAGTGAGGTAACCCAGTCACGAAGAACACACATGGTATACACTCACTGATAAGCGGATATAAGCCCAAAATCTTGGAATACCTAAGAAAAAAATCATAGATCATATGCAACTCAAGAAGAAGGAAGACCAAAGTGTGGATGTGTCAGTTCTTCTTAGAATGGGGAACAAAACACTCATGGGAGGAAATACACGAAGAGTGGAGCAGAGACTGAAGGAAAGGCCATCCAGAGACTGCCCCACCTCAGGATCCATCCCATATACAGACACGAAACCCAGACACTATTGCTGATGCCAAGAAGTGCTTGCTGATAGGAGCCTGATATGGCTGTCTCCTGAGAGGCTCTGCCAGAGCATAACCTATACAGATGAGGATGCTTACAGCCAACCATCAGACTGAGCACAGGGACCCTAATGGAGGAGTTAGAGAAAGGACTGAAGGAGCTGATGGGGTTTGCAACCCCATAGGAAGAACAACAATATCAACCAACCAGAGCCCCCCAGAGCTCCCAGGGACTAAACCACCAACCTTCCGTACGGAAGGGCCCATGGCTTCAGCTGCATATGTAGCAGAGGATGGCCTTGTCTGACATCAATAGGAGGAGAAACCCTTGGTCCTGTGAAGGCTCATTCCCCAGTGTAGGGGAATGCCAGGGCGGTGAGGTGGGAGTGGGTGAGTGGGAGAGGAAGCATCCTCATAAAAGCAAAGGGAGGGGGGTAGGAGGTGGGGGAGCTGGGGAAGGGGATAACATTTGAAATGTAAATACATAAACTATCCGATAAAAAAGAAAAGAAAACTCTTCTGCCCCAGGGCAGTGTGCTGCAGAATGTTAAGAGTTTCCTAACACTGGCTGCAGGGTGGGAACTGTGCAAGGGAGAGGGAGAGCAGAGAAAGCAAGCACAGCAAGGGTCTAAGGCAGATAAAATTTAAGAGGAATATGGAAGTCCAGGATTTTAACAAGTCCCTGTCGGTTTTCATTCATTCACTCATGTCCTTGGAAATCTTTGGTGAGCTCTTGGTTGCTTTAAACAAATAAGCATTTCCAAAATGAGAATGAAATGAACAGTTGTAGGACAAGGAGGAGGAGGAGGAAGAGGAGGAGGAGGGGAAGGAAGAGAGGAGGAGGTGGAAGAAGAGGAAGAGGAGGGGGAGGAGGAGGAAGTCGAGGAGGAGGAGGAGGAACACAAGGAGGAGGAGGAGGAGGAACACAAGGAGGAGGAGGAGGAGGAGGAGGAGGAGGTGGGAGGCAGGCAGGCAGAGCTATTGAAGGTTACAGGAAGACGATAGTGTGACCAATCCTGCACAATTGGGACATTCTTCGGTGCCTGGATGGAAGAAGGTGGAAAGAGTTTGGTAAATAGGAAAGGAAGAAAGTGCTCATTCTCAAAAAAGGGTAGAAACTTGAGGCCCAATCCCTCCCTCTCGAATCAGAACTCTGCACCGCATTTTAATCACCCACCCAACATTTCAGGGCATTTTTCTAAATCGGGACCTGTGCCAAGCCTCAAGGTCACAAAGACCTTCACACTCTTAGTCTTCAAAGAACTTACGCCCAGTGAAGGTCTCAGGTCCTCCAGCCCAGCCTCCCTGCTTTCCTCTGGGGACTTCACACACACACACACACACACACACACACACACACACACACACACACACACACACACACACACACCCCTGATCTCTATTCTATCCCACTCATTTAAGCTAGTTTTGAACCTTGGCCTCTCACGTGCTAGGCAAGTTTCTACCACAAGCTTCATCCCCCAGCCTATGCCCTGCTCTCTAATGCAGAGTGCATGTGGTTTACAGGGGTATTTGAGACAGTTAAGTTGTTAGACAAGGGGTAGACCTAGGCATTAGAAGGCCAGAATTTGGATGCTGCTTGGCTGTGACAAGCTTCTCTCTCTGTGTAGGGCACAAACATTACCGTATTTTTATGTATTTCCCATTATCAAGACAGAAGCACTGTATGCCAGATTATCAAATTATAAACCAAAACACCTAAACAGAAGTTTAAATGCACTTCCTGGGGCTACATGTGGCCTGCAGACATTTTGGATTTGGCCAAAACAGTGTCGATGTTTTTTTTTTAAATTAATAATAATAATAATTCATTTATAACATTACAATCTTCAAATAACAATTAGGTATCTCGCTTCTGGTGAAGATTTGGCATTGCAACAGTGAGCTGGCAGTGAGTAACAACTTCCCCTGGAGACCGTGTACCCTTTCTACACAGCCTACCCTCTTCCTGTGCCTACGTTACTAGACTACCTGCCTCACACCCTTCATCCAAGGAGTTAGTTTCTCTCTAACGCCATGAGCTATCTGTCCTCACATGGCCTTTGTGCTCACCATGACTGCACACAGCCCCTGCCAGCTCAGAAACTCCATCTTCAAAAGCAGCCGGTTACAGAGGCAGTTGATTATATTCTAAAAAATAATAATAATAATCCATGTACAATAGAGGTTTGCTTAGCAATCGTGGTTTCCTAGAAACCCTTCTAAGTTCATTTTCTAGTAGAATGTTATATACATTGAGCCCTATACAATATTTATATTTATTTAGAGTCTATTACACACGTTGCATGATATTTCTAACTTAGCCGAAGCCTGTCTGAGTATCCTGGAGGCCAGCCTTGAAGCTGAGGTAATGCATCTCTCTTAGTTTTGGGAGAGAACAGGACAGCACCACTTGGGTTTCAGACTCTCGGGTGTTCTGCAATAACCACTTTCAGATGACTGTCAACTAGATGACGTGGAGTTGTACCACAGCATTTGCTCGTGTCTGTATTGCAAACAAACAAACAAACCCAAAATGAACAAACAAACAAACAAACAAACAAACAAAAACCAAGCCCTTAAAACAGTGGTCCTCAACCTGTGGGTTGCAAACCCTTTGAGGGTCTGTGATGGTTTGCATATGCTTGGCCCAGGGAGTGGCACTATTAGAAGCTGTGGCCTTATTGGAGGAAGCGTGTCACAGTGGGGTGGGCTTGGAGACCCTCCTCCTAGCTCCTCATAGGATGCTCAGTCTGTTCCTGGCTTCCTTCCGGTGAAGATGTAGAACTCTGCTCCTTCTGCACCATGCCTGCCTGGATGCTGCCATGCTCCTGCCTTGATGATAATGGGCTGAACCTCTGAACCTGTAAGCCAGCCCCAGTGAAATGTTGTCCTTTATAAAACTTACATTGGTCATGGTGTCTGTGCACAGCAATAAGACCCTAACTAAGACGGGGTCAACTATTAGATAGTCGCATCTCAGATGTTTACATTACGATAAACAGCAGTAGAAAAATTACAGTTGTGAAAAAGCAACGAAAGAATCTTATGGGACTGTATTAATGGGTCAAACGCAGCGTTAGGAAGGCTGAGAACCGCTGCCTTGTCATAGGTGAGGAGATGAGGAAAGCAGGAACCTAACGCTCTTCTCCACCCTCAACACTAACAGCTAAAGCAGTGTCTGAACTCCGAGGGAAGCACCAGCCCAAATTAGACTTCTGTGTGCATTCATTTTACCCTTACCCGCGGGGCTTACGTAGACATTAAGCTCAGAGGAGGAGTATAGGTCAAGATTTCTGTATGCCTGTTTTTTATGGAGGCTTTTGGGTAGCTTTTGTTTGTTCGTTTCTTCCCTTTAAGACAGGGTTTCTCTTTGTAGCCCTGGCTGTCCCGGAACTCTCTCTGTAGACCAGGCTGGCCTCCTGAGAGCTGGGATTAAAGGCATCACACCACGCTTTTGTGAATGGGCTTTTATCCTGAGCTGGTAGCTGTGTGTCCAGTGGAAGTCAAGTTCCTGGGGAGTTGCATTTTTCCAGAAAGTAAATCACGAAAATAAAAGTAAAAATTCTAAAAACTCGGATTGTTGGAGAGATAGGAGTGATATTTATCACTGTTTTGAATGTGATCGAGGACATTCCCAAAGGTTTGTTAGGCCAGTCACACTCGCAACCTGAAAGGAGAAATTATGAGTCGGAAGAAAAGAAAAAACAAACAAAAAAACAAAACAAAACAAAACTCTGTCCAGATAAAATCAAAATCTCTCCGGACTGGGTGCTGTTTTAACGAGGTCATTTTGGTCACATTGAAAAGACTCTTTACTGTAAGCTTTGGTTTTGTAATGTTGTTGTTGTTGTTGTTGTTGTTGTTGTTGTTTTAATTGTAGGATGAAGCAATTTCAATAGCACCAGAAGCAATTTGAAGCAACGGTTGTCAAAGCTAAACTCCATTGTAATGTTATTCCATGTTCAACTCTTTTGGACCCTTCATGCCCCAACTCCTTTGATGGACATGTACAAACTGCCTACTATGTGACGTGTATGGTAAGTGCCGAGGTAAAACGATAAGAAGGTCTTACTTCTCTCTAGAGAGAGAAACAAAGGACAGAGCCAGGGTTGAGTGCCATCTAGAGAGAAAAGAGGCTTACAAAACAGCGAGCCTTGAAAGACCGCGTGCATACTGGAGGACTAGCGCGGCGGAGACAGAGGCAGCCATGAAAAGATGTGGTCGCTGAGTCTGACAGGATGAGGAAGGGTTTCCCACATGAAGGAGTGGGGAGCCTTTGAAAGCAGGAGGTGCCACGCTGTATTACTGAGGTGCGGAGTAAAGGAAACGCATGCTAAGTGAGCAGAGTAGACTTAGGGTAGGCTTAAGGAAGCCCGGTGGGTTCAACACGTGGATGTCAGACCGTAAAGAAGCCTTTGCGTCCCACCGTTACTCTGAAGGCAACGAGGATCCACGGAGGATATTTTAGTGGCAAAGGGCCCCAATCACAGTTACGTTTCAGATAGCCAGGGTCAGAATGGAGATGCAATATGGAGGCCGGTTTCTCCGGTTCAAAAAAGAATGTTAAATTAACAGCAACCCCATTCAACATATCAGAAGTAAAAGGGGGAATTGTAAGAACACAATGTGAGTTTAAAGTCAGCGCTCAACTCCCTGGCTGTGATGGGGGTA
The DNA here is from genome assembly GCF_011064425.1 of Rattus rattus. NCBI lineage: Eukaryota > Metazoa > Chordata > Mammalia > Rodentia > Muridae > Rattus > Rattus rattus. Next base: position 150,415,651 of record NC_046159.1, on the reverse strand, counting down.
CACTGAACTCCATTATGGAGATGTGCAGTGAATTAGTTCAAGACCTCTGCAAGTTTACTTAGTAAGTTAGCTTAGGAATATTTTAAGCTTGAACTTTCCTTTTTCCCTCAGGTGGCCCTGAAGTTAACGATAAAATAAGTCGCTATGATGAAGCCTTGGAACTCTGCCGCCAGTGTCACTTCACGGTAGAAGGAACGGTTGATGGAAAGTTCCTGAGTCCACTAAAAATCCCACAAGAGATTCAGAATTCCCAAGGCGGAAATTCAGGCCATAGTTTATACAAAGGATGAGCCCTGTACACTGAATTTAGAGGAGAGACCATGGGAATTGTTTTACCTCACTGACCAATATTAAGAAACTAAAGACTAGAGAATTATCAGATGTAACCAGGCTGACCAAACCGGTTGGTAATGGCCTTGAAATCTAGGCCAGAGTTCTTCCTAATCCCCCAGCCTGTGTCTTCCATGGCCTTAGAGGAAGGGAACTACCTTTGCAATGTGCATGACACGTTTCCTCATTCTCACAAAAACTCAGTACCACACACATTGCCCCACTTAAAATGAAGGAACCAACTCGGAGAAGAGAAGTAGGTGTCTTCGAGTCACATAGTCAGACGTAGCTTCAAGTCAGCCTGGCTCAGGGTGCAAATCCATTCCTCACACTCTGCCCTATCTCTAACTTAAAGCACCTAGAGGACCCTGAAATCTACATCAGAGATGAAAATGCACTGTGAACTCCAGTGTCCTTTGGCTAGGGAGAGATTGGATCTCTCTACAAAGGCATGTTGTTTTTATGCATTTTACTGGGGAAATCTTCCGGCTAGAATTTACTTCAGAGAACGAGAAAATGTCTCCAGCAGTGATTAACTCACTCTGGGCTCAATGTTTGAGAAATGTAAACCATCCATCAAACCAGACATCACCTCAGCTTTGTGGCATTGAAACTGTCAGATGTCAAAGGGACTGATGACAGGGGCCCAAGACACATGAAATGACAAATTAACAAAGGAGGCTTCAGGTAAGGGACGAGCCGAAGAGCCGAAGCATATGTTAAAGTGCAATTTCTAGTCATCTAAGACTGAAAGAGACTGTCAGAAAAGTGGTTCGGTTTCAGTCGAAAAAGCCACTGACACAAGACATCTTAGTTCCCAGAAGGATCTGGTTTTGTCATCAGCAGCTTCTCTTCTGTCTGGCTAAGCATCTGGGCTGGCAATGGGAAACATTGAAACGGAACATTAGGTCATGTCCAGTTGGCCAAGCATGTTCTACATTTAGAAGAATTATTTCTGGGGCCCTGCTCCCTGAAAGGCCAGAGGACAGCCTAGAGTTAACTAGAAGGACACCGTCTCGGTTTCACTTCTCTGTATACATGTTACTCAACTTGAAACAGTATCAGTAGGAGAGAGCATCGTCACCACAATCGCAGATATTCTCACACATTAGGGTAATTATATCTGCATAAATCGTTCCCCCAAATTTGTCTATCCTGCAATACAATGGTGTGTTAAAGGGCTCTAAAAATAGGTGTGTCAAAATATAGATATATAAAAAATTAAAAGTTTTTAACCAAGCACTCAAAAGACATACAAATAATATTTTTAAATGAGGTCACCATCCCGCTTCTAATTTTTTACTCAGCTGGTAAGAAATGTAAAACCTTTGTGCTCTCTAAAAAGTAATCTACTGGTATTCTCGAAAATCCTAAGGTTTTTCTCACTGCCTCTGTACAGCAGAATCGGGAATTCTGATGGAGAGGCCCAGTTTGTTTCACAGGCCATCCAGACAATTCTACAGTTTCAATTGGAGAACCCCTGCCCTAAAGATGCTTCACACAGGCCTGAAGCTGGCTGACCCTGCTATATTGGATGTTTCCGCGTCCCCAAATCTACATGCTAAAAATCAACTCTTGAATTAACAGCATTTGAGATGGGGCTTTTTGGCAGGTCACAGAGACTGGGCAGGACTACTTTCTTCCGAGTTGGTTTTCAATGAGAGCTGGAAACTGGGCTTCTGTCAGACATCTGGTGATGCCCAACTCTTGCGCTTCCAGTCTCCAGAACTGTGAGGTGATTTCCTTTGATCTAAGTGAATGGCATTCTGCTATAGCATCGTTCAGGGATTATTAAGACACTGTCTCTAGGCCAGTGAGTCCTAAACCAACATCTGAACCCTAGATAATTCTCTGAACCCCAAGCTCATACAACCAAACAGTCAGTATTTCCAATTTAACATCTTGCAGATACTTCAAAATAAATATATTTAATGTTGTATTTACCTTTTTTTACCCCACAAAAAAAAAATCTTCTTAAACTAGATATGGTGGCACTTAGGAGGTAGAGACAGGAGGATCAGTAGCTTAGAGTCATTCTTGGATACATAATGAATTGGAGGCCAGCCAGGACTACATAAGATTCTGTCTCAAAACAAAAGCAGCAACAGCAAAAGCCTCCTTACCTCCAGAGAGCCTGATTCCACAAATGCTCCTATTGTTTCTTTCAAGCAAGAAACCTAGGTATTCTCTTTGACTCTTCCCCATTGTTCACATACTCAGTCAAGCACTGTCCCCTAAAGATACATAACTATGGACCAAACCATATGCAAATAAAAACTCCTGAGCTGAAGACCTAAGCCCTATCACTGTATCTGAGCTCCCCTCCCGCACTGGGACTGCAAGATGGTGGTTCTCTGAAAGCCAAGAATGGAGCTCCCTGCCAGGCTGTACCTATTACTTCCAGGCTACCTACAAATGACAATTAAACCAGTGTTGCTGAAGCCCTTGATGTCTCTTTGTTATGGATAGAGATCAAGGCAGATGCTGATTAACTATTGTCACTCATACTAAGAAGCACTGTCGGCCTTGAGCAGACCCTACTGCCACTGTATCACTCTCCTCTTTCTTTCTTTTTAATTCTCTCTTTTCCTCCCTTCTCTGCTCCATTTCTCTCTCCACCCCACTTTGAGTTGAAGTCTCTCTATGTAGCTCAGGTTGACCCAATACTTACAATTCTCTTCCCTTGGCTTCCTAAATACTGGGATTACGGTATCACAGGCTTATGCTGTCATGCCTATCTATAACAAGTACTTTCTAAAAACTAGTCTCCTCTCCTTAAAACCAGTATTCACGTCCCAGTGGAAGGATATTAGTGAGTCAGTTTTCTGTTTAAAATCCTTAAATGATTTTCCATTGTTTTTCAATAGTGCATAGATAATATGCTGAGATGACATGTGTGTGTGTGTGTGTGTGTGTGTCTCCCTGTATGTCTGTGTCTGTGTCTCTGTGTGTGTGTCTGTGTATGTGTATATGTCTGTGTCTGTATGTCTGTGTGCGTGCATGTATGTGTGTGTATCTCAGCTGGTAAGCCCCAGCCCCACTCCAAGACATTGATCCTGGCTTCTCCTCCTCTGACTACTTGCTGCCCCCAGCATTTATACCCTCCCAGGACCCTCCTGGCCGTCATGCTCTTGGGTCACTCTTTGGCCTGGCTGGAAAGTATAGAGCCGCTTTCTGCATGGGGGATTTATCCACGGATCTGTGCTCGGGCCCAAACTTTCAGCACTCGAAGTGACTTACCAGTATACTTTCCAGGCTTTTCTACCTGTTTACTACTGTTAATTCTTAAGACTCCCGTATTTGAAGTTTCTCTTCTTGGCTTTCCTAGTGGCACCCTGTCTGTCTCTTGGAGAAACAGCTTTTCGCTTGTAGCCTTAGTAATGGAGGGCAGAGGTTAATGTGGTTCTGGGATTAAGAGTGCACCAGTTAATACTTTACCCTTAGCCTTCATGCGTTAGTGAAAACACCCTGCACTGTGTAACCTCTCTGTGCAGCACCTCAGTTCCTCCATGTTACGAGGAGGAAGCCATGCTGGCTTGGTTTCCTGACTACCCCATGCTCCTTCCCACCTTTGGGCCCCCTCCCAACATACCTGCTTGGAATTCTCCTTTCTTCTTCCCAGTGTGTACTCACCTTTGACATCTCAATAGAAACACTAGGACAAATATTCTCTTACCACTTTTATATGAATAGGTCTCTTGTTGTGCACTGACAGTATGCCCCAAAAGTCTTCCAACTCGTAGTTTGCACATTTACATATCCATAATTATTATTATCTACTTAGTATCTACCTGTCTGGTTTTTTTGTTTGTTTGTTTACTAGCTTTTAAAAATATGTATTTGCTTTCATTTTTAAAGATTTATTTATTTTATACACATGAGCACACTGTAACTGTCTTTAGGCACACCGGAAGAGGGCATCAGATCCCATTACAGATGGTTGTGAGCCACCATGTGGTTGCTGGGAATTGAACTTGGTACCTTTGGAAGAGCAGTCAGTGCTCTTAACCACTGAGCCATCTCTCCAGCCCAATTTGCTTTTGTTTTAAGCATCTGTTTTGTTCTCTAACGTTATGTTAGCATTCAGAATATGCTAAGGGCTCAGTGAATACCCATGACTGATGGCTATCTCTGAATGATTAAATCTTGTCTGCATAGGTGTCCAAATTTAGATTTTTAGGTTGTATTTATTTTGGTGGGTTTTTTTTCTTACATTTTGAGATTATTTCCATCATCTCTCCCATTGCTTCCCTCCCTTAAACCCCTCGCATTCGCCCCCCTTTCAGATTCAAGACCTCTTTTGTCATTAATCGTTGCTCCATGTGTGCGTGTATAACATAGATATCCATAAATATGACCAGCTCAGCCTAAGCACTGTTACTAGTATGGTACATGTGTCTTCAGGATTGATCTTTTGGTATTAGATACCCAGTTCGTGCGCTCTTTCCTGACGTCAACCACTTCCCTGCTCCTCGTACTCCTAGCTGCTTGTAGTTCTTTGTATAGAGCTGAGGCCTCATAGGCTTTTCCCCGCCCACTTTGGCATGTGTATCGATGTCATCCTTGATCGGATCACGTTTGGGTGCTCCTAATTGTGAGGGTATATGAATACTGTATCCATCTATATCCAGTATCCCAAGATTACAAAGACGTGGATTGTTTTTATTTAAAAACTTACTCCAATTGCAACTATTTTCTGAATATGCCAGGATATTATCAACATATCAATACTATATGTGCCTCACAGATTTAGAAATAAATGTGCTCTCTCATATATAACCAACTCCCACATACTCTCTCCTTCCCCTCCTCCTCTGCCTCCTCTCCCTTCCAGAGCCCACTTCATGTGCTGAGGACTGAATTCAGGGCCTTGAACCAACATGGTACCACTGAGCTACACTCCCATCCTGAGTGTGTGTGTGTGTGCGTGTGTGTGTGTTTCAGTCAAACAGATCTATATTAACAAAATCCTATTTCTTATTTCTGCATAAGATTGCACTGGAAAAAAGAACCTAAAAGCCATGTGGTTTTTTGAGGGAGAGAAACCAGATTTCATAATAAAGTTGAAGATTACCTTGAGTATTTGCACAAAAACCCGAGAGACAAACTCGGGCACATCTTTAGTACGTGTGCTTTAAAAAAAAAAAAAAAGTATAATTTATTTATACATAGAAGTCATTTGATGGACCTATTTACATTTTTTTTTCAGTTTTCATTTCTCCTGCAGATTCATTTCCCATGTGGTTGACAATGACTTGGACTGGACACAGGGTAAATCTGAGCAGATCCAGGACCTGAGTCCTTCTCTCTTTGAAGAGCATGGCCTCATTTCGCAGTAAAGAGTCACCAGTTTCTTTGTATCTTATGAAGAAATCCAACCAGGATTAACCTAATGTGGTAAAATTTTCAACACATTTTGTTTCTTTTCAAATTCATTATTTGCAGGTGTGAATTTGACGAAGGCAAACACAGTTCGCACCTCCTCTGGCCTCTACAACTTCCCACACACTCTCAGGCTAGGCGTTTCCTGTCTCCGCTCCTCTAAAACCTTCAGACGGTCTTACTTTAAATAAACCGCTCTTTCCCTTCCCTTCCCCTCTCTTCACTATTCCAGTCTCCCACCTTCTTGCTTTTTAGACAATATGAAAACTTTCACCAAAATCCCGGACCTGGTTTCTTTCAGTAGTCTAGGATATGCTAAGTCACTTCGTGTGTCTTTAACACCCACGGTAACACCACCCAATGTGTCATTTCTTAATTAGCTCAGAACAGAGAACAGTAATTTCTGTTGGTAAAATTAATACAATTAAAATACACGCCCACAAATGTACACACACACACACACACACACACACACACACACACCACACACACTTTTAAGCAAGAGGAAACTTTAAGAACAATGCCAATTGAAAAGGCGTCAATGTAAAAAATAAAAGCAAATACTAAAAGCTATAGTAACAAATTTTTGGCTGGATAAATGAATGAAAAACGGGAAATGTACAATGAAAAACTGATAGAAGGCTTCGCAGATGATAAAAATGGGGGTGGGGATCAAGTTTTATGGTTGTTTTCCCAGGAATCTGTGCTCCGTTGTAATATTGAAACATTTTACACTTTAAAATCCTCCACGTGGATCGCAGAGGTCATTATTAAAATCTCACTCATCCCCTGAGGTTTAACAAGGAACTCTGGTGGAAGTTTGGCAAATTCTATCAATACACTTGGTAGGATTTGGAAAGTCATGGTGAATCCAGAGTAAGAAGACCTATTTCATACATATTTCATCTGATTAAAAATACCTGGTTGTCATGTTCCAAATAATCCATTCAAATACCCTTTTAAAGTCTGCAATCTAACGGTAATCTGAGTATCTTTGGCTGCCATTTAGGACAACTTCTCCAGCGGCACCACCACCACCGCCACGAACAACAACAACAACAATGGAAGAAGGGGCGGAGCGAAGGGTGGAAACCCAAACGAACACATTGCAGCTGATAAGGAGAAGCCCTATGCTACTCCCGTTATAAGAAAATTCATACACAGTCACTGCATCCCCTATACACACCTTTATACCAGGCTCCTTACCGCTGCCATCTTACTGGGCTTTTCTCAGCTCTTCGTAGACCAGGCTATCTTAGCAGCCGTAGCGCCTGCACACCCTGTTGTCCCTGCTGTCTGTACACCGAAGCCACATTCCACAGTACTTTCGTCATCTACCTGAGTACTCTGGGGAGCATGACGCCCCTTCGCTGAGCTCTGAGATTCCCAGCAGAGGGGTTGTTCTCTTCATACTCTTGCTGGAACTCTGACAAGCCTGACGCTCTAGAGGCCTGGCGATTGGCTAGAAAGGGCCATGGTGGTGGGGATATGAGAACCATTGTACGGAACGCATCTTCGGCTTGCAGTGTGTGGGACTGGCCTGGAGAGGGGTTTTGGAAACGAACTCTAAACAGGTTTTTTGCTTTGTCTGAGTTGCCAATACTCCCTCGGAAGGAAGTACCGAGCACACATCTCCATGTTACAAGTCTTCCAGCACCAGCTTCCGCACTGGAGGGGGCTGCGGGCGAAGCCTGTCGGAGACACACTCTTCTCATGTAACAGGCGGAGTCAACACCAAGATGTCCTAAGCCAGGAAAGTGTACCATTTATAGTCACTTATTCTTCCACCCCCAGTGGCACAGAGAACTTGACTTGCTTTGATGCTGGGGTCTTGCTTCTCCACCAGGTACTCTGGCTTGTCAATGTAAGACTGACACTGGGATCCATCTTTCTTCAAGTTGATAGCAGTTCATTTTCTTCTGATTCAGAAGAGGCTTGGCCACCTGCTGGGCCAGCCTTTGTAGACAAGTCACTCAGGCCCAGTAACCAGTTCATGAGAATCTGATCCACTGTCCCATTCGATTGGTTGATGCCAGTCTTGCCAAAAGATCTTCGTGCTATGCAGAGGTGTGTAAGCATCCAACAACGAAAATGTGTGAGCTCTTCTGAGAAGCAGAGAACTTTAACGTGGGGTCATGGTAGCCCTTCCTAGCAAGATGGAGATTCTTAATTAAGCCCTGTTTGTCTTGGGACAATTCATATACTGCCTCCTGATATTTGATATCTCGGTGGTCAAGGACACCTTCAACCTGATGTCTAGCATCTTTGACTGTAGCCCCTGTGTCTTCTCTGTGGACCTGCTGAATGACTTCTGGGTAGAAGTTGCAGATCTGTGATCACCGTAGGGTTAAAAATATGGCTCTGATTTGACCAAAGCACCTGTCTGCTTCGTTTCTGAAGTTTGCTGAGGATGAAGATGCATTATTTTTTAGCACATCCTGGTTTGAGGGCAGCTGAACCAAATAATGGAAATAAATAGTACTACTTTCCGCCTTCATTCCCCATAGTCTACATTATTTCTCTTTACCCACAGCTTTATACGACCATGATGCACTTCTCTGTGGGCAGAAAGAAACAGGAAGGAGGATCATGGGAAATGGTTGGTGTGGTCTAAGGAGCAGAGCCTTCGGCCTCTCTTAGGCAATCCACAATGATGATTTCCCAGCATGAACCTCCTCACTTTTGCCCTTCGACAACCCAGCACAGATATAAAGTGCACTCGATTCTGTATCAGGTTGAGAACGACACTTAGTAGGCTTATTTGATCTTCAGTACAACCATGAGTGAACCACATTAAAGAATAATTAGGTACAGCAATGACTCCTCTGGAGCCTTGACAGAGAATCTGTCTCGCTAGCCAACCTCCAGACCTGCCTCATCAAGCACGTTTTACTAGCTGCCAACATATCTTCACTTGGATGTCAAACCCAGCAGGCCTCAGACGGAGCTCATTACCTTCCTCCACAAACTGGTTTCCCTTCCCGTCTCTCCGTGTGAACCGGAGCTACAATAACAATCACAGCCGTCCAAGCTTCCAGCCCACAGACCACCTCCAACTGACAGGGAGGAGGAAAGGAGCTGGAGTCTGCCCACCACCCCACCCATTTACGGAGACAAGACTGACATCAGGTGTAGTTCAAGGTCCTTGTGAGTCAGAATGCCTCATGGTGATTGTTTAAAAGGACGAGGTTTTTCCAAGCATCAGCATTCTAAATCGAGGCTTGGTTGAAGGGTTAGCACTTTAAAATAGATCTCCAGAGGGCTTTTCAAGCCGCCTCAAGTAGGATCACTGTGCTAAAGGAATGACTCAGACAATCCCATGTGAGGGAGCAGCTGAGTAAGACACCTGAAGAGAAAGCTGAGGGGAAAAAGCAACAGCATCCAACACTGAGGAGTTAGACACCGAGGAGTTAGACACCGAGGAGTTAGACACCGAGGAGTTAGACACCGAGGAGTTAGACACAGAGGAGTTAGACACTGAGGAGTTAGACACCGAGGAGTTAGACACTGAGGAGTTAGACACCGAGGAGTTGAGTTAGACACTGAGGAGTTAGACACTGAGGAGTTAGACACTGAGGAGTTAGTTAGACACTGAGGAGTTAGACACCGAGGAGTTAGACACCGAGGAGTTAGTTAGACACCGAGGAGTTAGACACCGAGGAGTTAGACACCGAGGAGTTAGACCGAGGAGTTAGACACAGAGGAGTTAGACACCGAGGAGTTAGACACCGAGGTGTTAGACACCGAGGAGTTAGACACAGAGGAGTTAGACACAGAGGCAGAAACAGTTGGGTCTGATCATGAAGAACTTTTGCCAGGAAGGCCAGGAAAGACTTTTCCCCCAAAAGGAAAAGTAACAAAAAAAAAAAAAAAAAAAAAAAAAAAAGTCCTGCAAGGGGCTAGCTCTGAAGGAGGAGACACTCAAGTCACTACTGGGCCTCCCAGAGCTGACACACCTCGGTTGTCTCCCAACACCATTAGATTATTAAAAAGACCAAAGGGGCAATACAGCAGGCTGGAGAGGAGCTCTGAGGAACAAATGAGTATCAGCCAGAATGTGCTTGCCAGTGAAAGAAACCTTTCTGGCTTCTGTGAACTCAGGAGATTTCATACAGATATCCCTGGCCTGGGAATCTTTGAACTTGTGATGGCTTACGGGTGTTGTCTTAGTCTTCAACTTTACAGTGAGGTAAAAGCATCAGTAACCAATTGCGAATATTACTTCTGTGAATATTACTTCAGATTATTAGTTCAGTTTGGCTAAAGCAATATGTGAGGTGCCATGATACTCCCTCTCCATGCTGTGCTAGACAGAAAACTACAGCCCTCAGTCAACCAGGTGATCACAGTTAAACAGGCACCTAGAGCCACCGTTCTGTGACCGTGACATTCAGAAGGGCACGGCGTAGTAAATGTATTCTGTCTTAATGATATTTTCAGCCTCGTATTGGTTTTTTGGGAGGAAACCTAAGGACAAGTCAAGGAGCATTTGTACAATTAGATGCTGGCAAGATGACTAGAAAGGCTGAACAAACAAACTCCAGGATTCTACAAATGATAACCACCAGTTAGCTGTGCCCTGTGCTGTGGTCAGAAAATGTCCTAGGAAAACTGGGACCTAAGGAGAGAACTGGTTCAAATGCTGCCATGTCGGATCCATGTCCCTGAAACACGCCAGCAGGCAGCAGGTCCTGAGGCTCTTGCCATTAAAAAGAAACAAAGGAATCAGGTTCCTGCCTACGGCCTCATCTCAGTCTTGCCTGCCACGGTCACGTCTCTAATTGCAAAGGTTGTCTGCTCAGAATCCTAGAAACTGAAGCTGCAGAGCACCTGGGACAGGATTCCAGATTCGCTGGCCAGGCACCAGCCTTGCCACATCAAATCGGCATTTAGCGGAACGTCAGACGAACAGCCGGGAATGGAAGGAAGGACATGACTAGAGCCAGGTCAGACCAGTCTACTGACCAAAAACACCAGGAAACTCAGTTTCGACAGGACTTAAAGCCTTAGAGAAAGGAATCCGGGAGGGCTAACTCTTCTTCCCTCATAGCTTTGGGGCTCTGCCTGCTCCTCTTCATTTCCATGCCTGTGAACCAACCCTGTGAGATGTTGTGTTCACCCTAATCCCAGCACTTGGGGCTTGGGAGACAGAGGCAGGTGGATCTCTGTGAGCTTGAGGCCGGCCTGGTCTACATAGAGAGTTCCAGTGAATTCCAGAATCAGTAACACACACACGCACACGCACACGCACACACAAACACACACACATACAAACACACACACACAAACACATACACACAAACACACACAAACACACACACACACACACACACACACATACACACACAAACACACACACAAACACACACATATATACACACACAAATACACACACACACATACACACAAAAACACATGAGTGCATTCAAGTGCACATAGCCACACAATTCCAGATTCAGACTCAGTTACTTCTGTTATTATTGATATGCTACTGATAAAAATGACATGAGTAGTTTTTATTTTGGTAAGGAACTGCTAAACAGAAATATCTCTATAACCGACCTGGATATGGGGACTTGTGATTTGCCTAAAATTAGGCCAAGTAACTGTAATCTCAATCCTAAATTGAGACACAATTTAACTCATTCTTAAACCTCTATCTTTTTCTGCTTAATTATTTATGTGAATAATGAGGGGGAAACCTGCTATATAAGTAGAAGGAAATAAAAGACGTCCTTAACCTTTTGTTCCATCAAAATGATGCCCAAAACCCTGGGACAAATGGTGTGAATTTTTTTTTCTAGTGATCTATCGGTTAAACCAAGTGGCTCTCGGGAAGTAGAGGAAGGAAGAACAGAAGCTCAAAGTTATCCTTGACTAGATTCTATGCTCAAGGTCAAGAGTTTTACGGGAGACCCTGTCTGCACTAAAGAAACAAAATAAAGTGTATCGGGTTGCAGTGTGCTTTAGAATTTCCTGCAGTTTTACACAAGCAAATGAGAAATCTGTCTGATCACAGGAGGGTCAGTTGCTCCTCATTACTCACTCATTGTGATTTTCAGTCACTGCATTGTGTCTCACCCTATCCCAGTGGATCCCATAAATCCTTCTGCCCAGGGGACAATGCAGTCAGATTAGTGTTAGAAAGGGCCTTTCTTAAAGTTTAAGAAAGCTGGGGATGGAAGTGAAAGAAAATACTGCAGAGAGAAATTGAATATCCAGAATTTCATGCCCCTGAAACACTTTTTTTTAAAAAGAAGCATTTATTTATTTTATATATATGAGAACACTGTAGCTGTCCTCAGACACACCAGAAGGGGGCATCATATCTCATTACAGATGGTTGTAAACCACCATGTGGTTGCTGGGAATTGAACTCAGGACCTCTGAAAGAGCAGTCAGTGCTCTTAACCACTGAACCATCTCTCCAGCCCCCTTGAAATGCTTGTTGGCTGGGCAATGGTGGTGCAGGCCTTTAATCCCAGCACTGGGGAGGCAGAGGCAGGAGGAAGACCATCCTGATCTACTGAGTGAGTTTCAGGGCTACCTAGGGGAACCCTGTCTGGAAAAAACAAAACAATCAACAAACAAACAAACAAATCCCACCTCTTGGCCTTTACCTCTCTATGCGCACCAGATTGTGAGGTGCTGACCCAAGTCTCTGCACGACTTGTCAAAATGGATTCCCTATGGATGTAAGAAAAAAGAGTGCAGAGAGGATAAGACGGACTAGCAAGCCCACCCAGCAGGTCTGGGTTTTAAAAGAGCTTACTAGTTCCTCGCAGGTCCTGTTTTGTTTTGAGTCGGGGCCTCAGTATAAAGTGCAGACTGACGCCCAGGCTCTTCTGCCTTTCAAGTGCTAGGGTGACCAGTGTGAGTATGAATGTATGCATCGAAACAGTGCCCTGGCAAACGGAGTCAGTGTGTACATTGTCAGTTTCCTTTCTTCTAGAATTGACAGACTCTGATATTTAGTATTTCTACATCTTTACCCCCAAGTGCAAGATTTCTTTTTGCACAAGAAGCTGTCATGAAATCGGTAGTTACCTCAACAAATACGGTTTTAGCAGAGATGGGTGGGTACAGTGGGGACCCACTGTCCCTGGCCAGGCCACTCACAGACAAACTTCTCCAAGGCTGGCTATTAGAACAAACCCAGAACCCTCCTGCAAGGCTCCGAATCCCCACCCTCTAGGGCTTCTGATCCAAGATGGCTCTGGTAGGGGGCAGGAATCTGTAGGTGTAACGAGCACCCTGAGCAATTCAGATGCAGGCAGCTTTGGGTCATGTTCTAGAAAGGTTTACCCAAAGGGATACCACCTCGAAACTACAAACCGATTATTAACAGAGGTGATTTATAAAGTAAAATATTAAGAGCTAGGGGTGTTTATTTAACTTGTTCTGGAGCAAGGAAAAACCACTATACATCTGTCCTTTACTGATTTGAACAGGAGGACCACCCAATGTCTGTGGAATCAGTCCCAGGGAATGCCCTGAGGAGCTCAGACTGGTGTGCTCACCCTGCACCCTTCTGTCTAGAGCTCTCTGAATTGCTTTAACATTCCTGAAACAAAGTATCTTAAATGTTTGCAAAACCTCCAGCTGTTTGAGGTTCCTTACAGCAAGCCAAACACTATGTTTCAATTGTTCTGCTTTTTGTTCCGCTTTTTCTTATAGGGTCTCAGGTAGCCCAGGTTGGCCTCGAATTTGCCCGGGATAGTACAGGAGGATCTTGCATGTCCTATCCTTTTGCATCCACTTCCCGAGTGCTGGGATCACAAGCGCTGCATCCACTTCCCGAGTGCTGGGATCACAAGCGCACGCCACCCCTCCCTGCAGGGCTAAACAATTCTATAAGATGGCCCAGGTCTGACTGGAGTTAGTTTGTTTTCTCTCTTGGTGGATAGGCAATTGTTCTACCACTGAGCTATGTCCCAGGCCTGCCTGGAGTTCGCAAAAATAAAGTTGGCAAAAAGGGGGCAAGGCATAAAAAGAACAAAATAAAGAAATTCCCCTCAGACAGACAGATTGTGAAAGAGGAAGACACCTCTGCATTTATATATGTTTAGTAATAATCATTCGCGAAGTGTCTACACAGAGGTTACCCTGCAAAACAGTAAAGAGGCAGCTGAAACGACAATTAATATACAAAACAATTATAAAGTATAACGACAATTAATGAAAAAAGAAGTCCTGAATTTGAAAGAGCAGGAAGAGGCACCTAGGGTGATATTGAGGGGGAAAATGGAAGGGGAGGGGGAAATGGTTATTATATTATAATCTCAAAAATGAAAGAAATACTCTTAAGTGTAATCTGTACCTTTATGTTCATGAAAACAATTGTTCTCTTTCCAGAATCAAGTACAAATTGGGGTGTAACTATAATGCAAATTTGTTTTACTTTTTATGGTTGAATGTTTCAAACCTATGTAAAACTAGTCTGGGATCCTGAACCCCCTTATAACTGCCAGCGTGCAAGTATACTGTCTCCTCCACACGCCCACCGTGCTCTCTCTGCCCGCTGGATGACTTTAAAAGACAGTTCTTGGAAGAGCTCAAAGGGTCTCGAGACCCCTTATGAACAACAATGCCAAGCAACCAGAGCTTCCAGGGACTAAGCCACTACCTAAAGACTATACATGGACTGACCCTGGACTCTGACCTCATAGGTAGCAATGAATATCCTAGTAAGAGCACCAGTGGAAGGGGGAAGCCCTTGGTCCTGTTTAAGACTGAACCCCAGTGAACTAGACTGTTGGGGGAGGGCAGCAATGGGGGAGGATGGGGGGGAACACCATAGAGAAGGGGAGGGGGAGGGATTAGGGGGATGTTTGCCTGGAAACCCGGAAAGGGAAGAACACTAGAAATGTAAATAAGAAATACTCAAGTTAATAAAAAAAAAAAAAAAGACAGTTCTCATGGTTGTGTCCCTATCATCATTATGATTAAAGTGCAGCGCTCTTCCAAGAATGACGTTTTAAAAATCACAAATCAAAATTTCATTATCGTACCCCCAAAAAGTTAACAGTGTGAATTTGTTTTTAAAGAAGGGGTCTCTGGGGGCTGGGGATTTAGCTCAGTGGTAGAGCGTTTACCTAGGAAGCGCAAGACCCTGGGTTCGGTCCCCAGCTCCAAAAAAAAAGAACCAAAAAAAAAAAAAAAAAAAGAAGGGGTCTCTGTGTGTAGCCCAGGCTGTAGTACAAGGCTGTTCACAGGCGTGCTCCCACTACAGAGTACTCAGTCCTGAGTGTAGAGAAGCAACGTACCAAACGCTGGCCTCAACTGAGCCTCCTGCCTCAGCCTCCCAGGCACATGTAATCACAGAGACAGGGCACTGCATGCACTTTTTTAAAAAATATGTATGTATGTATGTATGTATGTATGTATGTATGTATGTATGTATTTAATGTATATGAGTACACTGTAGCTATCTTCAGATGCACCAAAAGAGGGCATTAGATTCAGTTACAGATGGTTGTGAGCCACCATGTGATTGCTGGGAATTGAACTCAGGACCTCTGGGAGAGCAGTCAGTGCTCTTAACCGCTGAGCCATCTCTCCAGCCCCTTGCTTTGTTTTTAAGTACACCAGAATCTGTGCATCTGAAGGACGATTCTCTTCAAATATTTTTTTGTTGAATTTTAAAGTTGTATTTCATTTCATATGTTTAAGTGTTTGCCTCCGTGTATATCTAGGCATCGTGTATGCACGTCAGAAGAGAGTTTCAGATCCCCGGCAACTGGAGTTGAAGATGGTTTGTGAACCACCATGTGGATGCTGGGAGTCAAACCAAAGTCCCCTGCAGAGCAATAAACACTCTGAATGACTACACCATCTCTCCAGCCCTCCAAGAATCGTCTTAAATCTCTGTCAGTCAGCCTTTCTCCAAATCCTCCTTGGAATTACTTTCAGGATTTGAAGCATCCAAATCACTGCCCACACTCACTCTTCAAGGCTAGATCTAATTTGAAAACAGCCACGGGCTTTAGGAGTTGACCTCGATAAACAGGAGTGATTGGACCGGGCGCAATGGGTTTGTTAGGGAGCGTCACGTACACATATGGCACCAGCTGTATTCCCCTCAGCGACAGGGTCATGCTCGTAAAGCAGGTGAGAAATTACCTTCTCCGTGGCCACAGAAACGAAGGAAAGAGAGAGCTCTGTGGCCCAGCAGCTGATGCAAGGATGGAGCTAAAAGGGGGCGTCAGAAGCAGCTGAACAGGGCAGAGCGGAAGTTAAGCTTAATCTCTGCCGTAAATTCCAGGGATTCCCGGCCACATAGGGATTTATGTTGCGTTTCAGGCCTTCATGCTTTTGCAAACTATGGTTTCTGGGGTTAGAATACCTACTCCCACTAGGTAGACACTTTGTAGGGGTCTGCTTGAATCTCTTATGGTGGTTTTATATTATCCATATTAATGTTTATTTCTCCAAATAGACTGGTAGCTTAATTTTTGTGTCTCTGGTACTAAAATAATGACTTTCACATAGTAGACCTTCAGAATCCAGGTGTTTAATATACGTGTGTGTGTGTGTGTGTGTGTGTGTGTGTAACTTGTGAACAAAGATTAAAAGTAGGTGCAGAAACTCAGTCTTCTTTCGTATCTCAGAACTCATTGCTCAGTGTGTCTTGATACAAATAAAAAGCGATATAGGCTAGGGGTATAGCTCAATGGTAGAGTGCTTGCCTAGCACGCTCAAGGCCCTGGCTTCATGTACCTCGGTACCACAGAGCATTGTGGTGTGCGCCTGTAACCTCAGCCCGCGAGAGCTTGAGGTAGGAAGATCGAAAGTCCAAGGTAATCGTTGGCTTCAGGGGCTGGAGAGATGGCTCAGCAGTTAAGAGCACTGACTGCTCATCCAAAGGTCCTGAGTTCAAATCCCAGCAACCACATGGTGGCTCACAGCCATCTGTAATGAGATCTGATGCCTTCTTCTGGTGTGTCTGAAGACAGAGACAGTGTACTTACATACATTTATTTATATAAATTTTTTAAAAAAATTCTTGGCTACATGAGACCCCATATCTAAAATAAAATAAAATAAAATAAAAAAAAATAAAAAATAATATAATACCTTAAAAATATTGTCTGCCTATTACATAGGTAAGAGAGCTTTACACGGTTTGGAACCTAAAGTGTCCTCACAAGAACATAAAGTAGCTGTGGGCTCCAAACAGAAGGAATCAAGCAGGAGGAAACCATGACAGCAAGATAGTCCCTGCAAACAGAATCCCTGGAAAACTCAGATCTTTGAAATAGAAATTTATAAAACAGATTTGCCCAAGGAAGTGATAATGATCTCCTTTCTTTTTTTTTTTTTTTTTTTTCAAAGCTAAGAAAATAATAATGTCCTTTTGTTTTCTAGGCAAGCACTTTCCCACTTAGCTAAATCCCCGACCCAATCTCCTTTCTTCTCATTAAAAAAAAAAAAAAAAAAGGCTTTTTAAAATCCAATTTTTCCCTTTGATAAATCAATGCATTATGTACAAACGGAAACTTCCAAGTTAGTTGTATCCACGTTCTTCCAAAATGAATTCCTCTTTCGCAGGACACAGAGCAGAAAACGAATCACCTACTTCAAAGGACATAGATGGCTGACCCTAGAATTCATTGTTTTGAAACTATAGAAATACTCTATAGACTACAAAACCCATAGGACCTCTTGTGGGAATGGTGCACTCCTCTTTCTCCCCACCTTCTGTCCCAGCAGGAAAAACCACTGACTCCTACTGGAGCGGCCAACCCAGCCTTAACCTGGTGGGAAGCGGAAGCACCTCTTCCGGTACTGAGTATGCCACGCCCACCAGTGGAGTCACCGTCCCAGGGTGCCTAGGAGTCTGTGGGAAGCTCCGTGGGTAGGAGAGAGACTGCCTTCTGTTCAGAACAATTGCGCCTGTTATCACCGGCTCTCGGTTAAACCTGAATTTTATCAAGATGATAAAGCCTTCTGAGCCCCAACAGCTCGTAGTCTATTTTCAAAGGAGTTGGGGTTTTTATTTTCTTTATAATCAGCGAGTCTACAGAAATTTTTATAATTCTTCCCATTAGGTGATTTTTTTTTTTTTATAATCTATTCAACCGTGTTCGCATGGAAATAATTTGGTTTGGATAAAGAGGAAACAGACCTGAAGTGGTTGGGCAACAGGTTTGCTTGGTTTTAATGGCTACATTGCACAACGCGGGCAAGGCATCCCATGACATGGAAGGTTGTTATAACTACTTGGAAATCCAGCTAGACCACCCAAGGGCTTGCAAAAGTGCCTCAGCCTCCACATTATAGGAAGCGCTTCTCTGACTTCGGTACCCGTGGTCTTGAGCCCTGTGACTATTTCTCAATCAGGAAACACGGAAAACAAATTAACACATCTCTTATTAATTTTATTAAGGAAATATTTTTAAGTGAAATCTGCAATTATACATTAAAAGCCATGTACACGAAGCAGGGAAAATGGAAATGATAAAAAACATCCACTGATAACTATTTTTATGTTGTGCTAAAAACGTCTTTTGTTTTCATATTTGCAGACGATATAATCACACACATAAAAAATAAAAAAGTCTTTGCCAAAAAAACCTCACAACTATAAATTCAGTAGAATTACATGATAAAAAGAACCAGCACACAGAAATCTGTAGTGTTCCTGTATATTAATAGTAAACTGTCTGACAAGAAAATAACCCCATTGTGATAGCTACAAAATAAACAGGAAAACAATCTTTCTAAGGATAGTTTTAGCCAAGACAGGAAACTCTTTATACTGCAAACGATTAAACACTGAGGATAGGTCGAGAAGCATACGGTCAGTAGGAAGCATTTCATGTTTACAGACCATAGAAATCGATATTGTTAAAATGTACACAGTACCCACAGTGATGTACATGAGCCATTGCCATGCCAACGCTCTCTGGAGAGACAGGGAAACACTCTTCCAAGTGTCATGCAGGTGAAGCCAACACTATCAAGTAGAGGAATAAACGTGGAGCTATCACACCACTGATACGGAAACACGAGAGATATGGGGGTCTAAACCCATATAAAAATAAAAATAAAAACGCAATAGAGAACCCAGAAATAAACCCACACATTTACAACCAACTGATTTCCACAATGACATGGAGAACACAAGAAATGGCCATTTCTTCTACAACTGCTGCTAGGGAAATAGGATATCCGTGCACGAAAGAATCAAATCGCCTCCTTGTCTTTCATCACACATAAAAACTCAACTTAAAATGGATTAAAGGCTTAAATATGAGACTAAAACCTGAAAGCAGCTGAAGCTAACAGGAAGTGCTCATGGCATTAACTGTATGAGGAGACTTTTGAAATTTTACTTCATTCCGAGAGAAAGTAGAGAAAACGTGTGTATGTGCGTGTGTATGTGTGTGTGTGTGTGTGCATGTGTATATATGTGTGCGTATGTGTGTGTGTTTGATGGAGTATGTGTGTGGTGTGGAGGTGGTGTGTGTGTGTGTGTGTGTGTGTGTGTGTGTGTGTGTGTGTGTGTGTGTGTGTGTGTGTGTGTGTTTGATGGAGTATGTGTGTGTGGTGTGAGGTGTATGGTGTGTGTGTGTGTGTGTGTGTGTTTGATGGTGTGTTTTGGGGTGTGTGGGGTGTGTGTGTGTGTTTTTGTGTGTGTGGGTGTGTGTGTGTGTGGGGTTTTGGTGTGTTTGTGTGGTGTGTGTGTGTGTGGGGTGTGTGTGTGTGGTGTGTGTGGTGTGTGTGCATGTGTTATATTGTGTGCATGTGTGTGTGTGTGTAGAGTGTATGTTATATGTGTGCATGTATGTGGGGTGTGTGTGTATGGTGTGTATGGTGTGTGCGCATGTGTTATATTGTGTGCATATATGTGTGTGTGTGTGTAGAGTGTATGTTATATGTGTGCATGTATGTGGGGTGTGTGTGTGTATGGTGTGTATGGTGTGTGCACATGTGTTATATTGTGTGCATGTATGTGTGTATGTAGTGTGTATGTTATATTGTGTGCATGTATGTGGTGTATGTGTGTGTGTGTGTGTGTATGTGTGTGTGTGCATATTCAAATACTACAGAGAATTATGTGAATGTGTGAAGGCCAGAGAACAAGTTGGTTTTCTCCTCCTACCACATAGGCCACAGGTACCAAGCTAAGGTCCACAGGCTTGACTGCAAGCAACTTTGCCCAGTGGCCTATCTCCCTGGCCTATATTTTAAACTAAGACTTCAAAAGCAAGGACAACAGCTCCAAAAAGTTGGCAAATAGGATTACATCAAACTAAAGACTTTTTGCACGGCAAAGAAAATAATTAGCCTAAAGAAAGAAAAATATTTGCAAACTCTAACATCTGGAGCAACAACCATAAGAGTGGACAATGCACCAACACAGACACATCTCAAGAGAAGGCACCCGAGAGCAGCAAGGCAAGTTAAGTACAAGTGTCAGCACCACTGACTGTCAGGACAAGCAAATCCAGACAGCAAGCATCAGTGCCACAGGCAGGCAGGCGGCACTCACAAATAACAAAGAATGTGGCTGAGGACGGTGTAGAAGGCGGATTCCTTCACACCATCGTGGAAGTGTACGGCAATCTGGCGTCTAGGTATCTACCATAGGGAGTGAAGTCAGTATCTTGAAGAGCCATCGGCACTCTGGTGCTCACTACACTACTCCCAATAAACAATGTAAGTGCTTCTTCTAATTGGAGCAGATAAAGAAAACATGTAAATACACAACAGAGGACTGATCAGCCATTTAAAATAAAGTGAAGTGAAATTTGCTAGAAGATGGATGAACCCGAAAGAAATTGTATTAAGAAAAGTAGGCGAGCAGAGAAAAGGAAAGTACCACGGGCTCTCATGTGGGCGGAGAATTGAAAGTGTGTGTCTGGAGGGACACCAGGAGAGCGGTTCTCAGAAGCAGTGAGGCGGGGTGAGAAGCTGCCTAACAGGTTCAAAACTGCAGTCAGCTAAGAAGAATAAGTTCTGGAACTGTATTATGCAGAAGACTCACTACGGCTATCAATAATGTATTGTTCCTTTCATGGACGCCAGGAGATAGCATTTTGAATTTTACCGTCAAAAAGTTTGGATGGAAAAGATAAAGTTTTCAAGTAAAGAGCATGCTAGTTACCCGTACTTGATAATGGTGTGTTTACAGATACAACTTTGTCAATGGAAAATAAAGCAAAGAGTCAACACTGGAGAGAAGTGAGCACTGGTGTTCTTACAGACTACTGAGACTGGATTCCCAGCACCCGTATGGTCGCTTACTCTAACTCTAACTCTAACTCTAACTCCAGGTCCAGGGGATCCACGGCCCTCTTCTGCCCTCCACAGGTACCATGCATATTTAGTGAACTTACATTCATGCACACAAAACACTCACACACATAAAAAACAAACAAACAAACAAAACACCCAGAAGGTAGAGGCAGAAGGATCTCTGAGTCCAAGACCAGCCTGCTCTACAGAGCAAGTTTCAGGGTAACTAGGGCTACACAGAGAAAAACCTGTCTGGAAAAACCAAGCAAGCAAGCAAGCAAGCAAGCAAGCAAGCAAACAAAACTTTGGTTTACTTTGCGTATACTCTCTGCATAATTTGCATAGTTCCAAAACTTCTACATGCCTGAACTATTTTAATATTAGCCCATTTTGCACACAGGGAAACTAAAGCAAAATAATTCAATGACTCTCACTTCAGGTTTCATAGGTTATAAGTGAACCCAGATTGACCTGCATTTCAAACCTGCTCACTCTAATATATCGTGCGCAATTAAATAAAGAAAATTCTCTATGTGCTATCCACAACTAAGTATATGCTATTAATTACTATAAAGTTCTAGCGTGAATTGTATATTTTGGACGGTATCTTTTCGTGTAACCTGGGCTGATCTGGAATTCTATGTAGTGTGGCCGCCTTGGAACTTGCAGTCTTTCTACCTCAGCCTTTAGAGTGCAATAGAGGGACCATGTTGGCACTAGACAGGCATTATATAGTCACGTGCTACCGTGACTAGCAAAAAGCATACTTTAAAATAGGCACTGAAATGGGTATACATTCTCAGTGTTGAGGCAGACAGACAGACAGACAGACAGACACACACACACACACACACACCTTAGTTATTTGGTTTTCTCTCCCTTCCTGCTTCCTTTTTTTCCTGGTCTTATTCTTTTTCTATGGCTTTCTCCACCTTTAGAGCCTAGTCTTCTTTCCCTCACATGCCAAGAGAAATTTGTATATTCATTACAGTCTTAAAGGATTGGTCCTGAATTGGTCTTTGCTAGTTAACAATTTTATTAATGCCTTGAGCGAAGAGAATTAAAAGTAATCCCAAATTGCAGGGAGTAGCTTCAACCTAAAAAAAGAAAGGAAGAAAAGAAAAAAGAACAAAAAGAGCATTCAAATGCAAGCTGTCAACAAGATAGAAATGAGTGGGGAAGAAATGAGAACCTTCTGCAAGATTCCCAGAGTGGAATTACTGTAGAAATACAGGATGTACTGCTTACGAGGCTCCATATACAGTTGTAGTTAACGTCATCTGCAACCCCCTGTTTTTCTACCCACACTTAAGTTCCCTCAAATAACAACTCTGAGACTTCTTTTTAATTAAAAGTTATTTACTTCAGCACAATTTTAATAAATGTATCACTTGCAAATGATAAAATTGTGTTGTAATGTGATTGTTTATTAGGAAATAATAAATGTTTCACCACGTGATGACTATACTTTAATATAATGTGAGTCTGCTTTGAAACCTATTTTGATATAATAGCGGTCTGGCTTGAGCAAACAGTATGGTAACGCAAATTTAATAAATTCTTTTGTGTGTGTTTTGATGGATTTTGAATGTGTCTTTGTTTGAATATTTTCCTTTTTTATTGGATATATTTCTTTATTTACATTTCAAATATTATTCCCTTTCCCGGTTTCCTGTCCATAAGCTCCCTATCCCCTCTCCCTCCCCCATAAGGGCATTCCCCCCATACATCCCCCTTACTGCCCCCCAACATTCCCCTGCACTGGGGGTCCAACCTTGGCAGGACCAAGGGCTTATCCAAGGGAATTCCACTGGTACTTATCACCCTGTACAAAGCTTAAGTCCAAGTGGATCAAGGACTTCCACATCAAACCAGACACACTCAAACTAATAGAAGAAAAACTAGGGAAGCAACTGGAACAAATGGGCACTGGAAAAAATTTCCTGAACAAAACACCAATGGCTTATGCTCTAAGATCAAAATCGACAAATGGGACCTCATAAAACTGCAAAGCTTCTGTAAGACAAAGGACACTGTCATTAAGACAAAACGGCAACCAACAGATTGGGAAAAGATCTTTACCAATCTTACATCTGATAGAGGGCTAATATCAAAAATATACAAAGAACTCAAGAAGTTAGATTGCAGAGAGCCAAATAACCCTATTAAAAATTGGGTACAGAGACTTCTTATAGATGAGCAAATAACTAGGCCAAAAGCCTTGGATGGTCCCTGACTCGCTCATAACTTAATCATCCCATCATTCCATTGTAAATTGCCATGTGGCTGCTTACCTGGTCCTCAGTGGATTTCTTGAGCATAACTGTTATCCTAGAATATTCTCTCTCTCTCTCTCTCTCTCTCTCTCTCTCTCTCTCTCTCTCTCTCTCTCTCTCTCTCTCTCTCTCCTCTCTGCCAAACGTCCCCGCTTCTAATCCTGCCTCAGTTCATTGGCCAACACCATTTTATTGACAGATGATATTTCCATATAGTACAAGACAAGTTCTCTCTATGTACAGTATATCAAGAATGAACACAAAAGACTAAAGGATTAGGAAAAGCCCTATCCTAAATATGTATAAAAATAGCCCACTTAGCAATAAACATAATGTTGTTATGTATTAATCACCGTAAACTTTACCACGAGATACACCATCCTTCATTTTGTCATTCCTTAGATCTTAGTTTTAGGAATGTTTCTACATTGCCTTTTCACACTAAAAATGTGTTTATGTTAAGGAAGTCCTGGAAGATACCTGTCTGTGGATATAATACAAACTAACTAGAAATCCTAGGGCAAAGCAACCAAAACCTTTGAAGAACACACCATCATGTCGTCTACAAGCACAAACTTAGGAAACCGAGCTTGCTAATCTGCTCTGCCTTACAGAACTATACCTGTTTGTGGATATAATACAAACTAACTAGAAATCCTAGGGCAAAGCAACCAAAACCTTTGAAGAACACACCATCATGTCGTCTACAAGCACAAACTTAGGAAACCGAGCTTGCTAATCTGCTCTGCCTTACAGAACTATCAAAAATAAACTAATACTCTTTCCTATAAAGCCATGGAATCCTACTCATGGAATCAAAGGTTATTTGCATGTTAAGATGTAACAGTAGTAGACATAATTGTAGCCACAGATCAACACCAATGTGACCTGCTAAGCGTTTTGTCACTGTTTCTAAATTTTATATCAGCCTGAAAGGAAGCGATATTAACACTAAGTGCTAAGGTCTTTCAATAATAAGCATTTTATTCCTTAATGTCTACCAGAGGGAAACAAAAAAAGTTGTTGCTAGCATTTAAATCAGATGAGCTGTGGAACAGCGTCCTCTGAGAGCCTGGTTGTGGCCATCTGCATCAGAGCAACTGACTGCCACACGATTGCCTCCCAAGGTCAGCCATGTTGATGTTTCCCCATAGGAGGGATGTGGTGGGTCTTTAGACTTTTGTCTGAGACTCTAGGCACCCATTTCTGAACCACTCTCGGAGGTCTGGAATTCTGCCCTACCACTCAGGGTCTCAGGAAGTGCTAGCATATAGAGATAGAACAGTAGGTGAAGGTGGCTTTCGCTCTTGCAGCTATGAGGACACCGGCAAGCATGCTATGTATAATGCTTTGGAAATGTAAGCTGTTTGGAGGTCACCCGTGCTCTTACACATAACCAACCCCTTACCCATACTCTTGTAAGCAATAGCAACAGGCCCACTGGTTCTCCAAGCTGGACTTGGGTGGAATCCTTCCTTTGGTCTGTCACTGATACCCTGTATCGAGCCATTTATTCATGTCTACCCAGGAAAAATTGACACAACAAATTGAAGAATATTTAACTACACAATTACTTTGTTCGGTTCTTTACACCCCATAGATAATCATTCTGATGGAGGGGAGATAGGATAATCTGAAGGTACTGGGGTTTCATGGGCAGCCAGTTTAAACTGGCATTAAAATAGGATTAGGATCCCTTACTGTGCACTTGGTGTGTACGTGTGTGTGTGTGTGTGTGTGTGTGTGTGCATGTGTGCGTGTGTGTGCTGTACAGGTATGTGTACATTTGTGTGAGTTTCTGTGTACATTTGTGTGAGTTGACGCTGGCGTCTTCCTCAATCCCTCTCTACTTCATTTATCAAGGAATGGTCTTCCACTGAATCAGACCTTGCTGATTCTAATTAATGTAGCTAGTCAGCTTGCCCTGTGGGTTCCCCATCTCCGACTCCCCAGTGCCGGGATTACAGGCGACTGCTGTGCCTGCCTGGCTCTCATGGGGGATCTGAACCCTGCTCTCATGCTGCATGGCAGTCACTTTTCCTACCAAGTCCTCTACAGTTTACTGCAATGCGTTCCAGCCCTTCCTGAGGCTGCTGCCACTCCACAGTGTATCATCGGCTGGAGAGCTTGGGAAGTCACCCTCTGAGCCAGTCCCTGTCTATTGCAGAGTAGAAGAACCAGAGGGGACCCAGAAAGAACCACGCATCCAGAAACACAATCTTTTTGCTTAGTTTCAGCACCTAAAAATGCTTGGGTTTCCATTTTGATTACTCAGGATCCCTGTGCCTTCTGTTCCCATTAGTCTATTTTTAAACTGTGGGTTTTTTTTTAAATCACCCCTTTATTATAAACTACAAATTTAGAAAAATATAAAAAATAACCACACGTGGCCAAACACACGTTAAAATTACTTTAATTTTTCTTAATTAGTCACATTATAACTCAAGCCAGTTTGTCTAGGTTCTTAATGCTAAACTTAGACTAGAAGAAGACACTGGTCTTCTACACTCAGGAGAGGTAAATGCTAAGACCTTGGCTTATTAAGCTGTCTTACTATGCCTAATGGCAGCACCTAAACTGTGACTGCCATACAAGTAAAAGGTTGCATGCAGAAATCTATACAGTGTTAATAGAATCGTCCTATACACCAAACACCCTAGGCTAGTCCTTTAGTTAATGCTATAAGTCATTCGGTTCTATAACTAAATTTAATTTTTTAGAAGTTGTCTTGGATCTGTAGTACAAATGCAAGCGACTAGGGCATTTTTGGCTGTGGTCTCTGAAGTTTTTGTCAAGTTGTGTTGGCTTTTAACTATTTGAGGTCATCGTGAAACAGGATCCTTGTCAGTCAGTAGCCAATGCACTTGTCCTTGAGAAAACTGTAACAAAAGCACTGTGGGAGCACTTGCCTTGTGTTACCTGCCTGGTGTGTGTGCAGGAAGGGCTCAGCTCCTGTTCTCACGCATCCTGAGTAGACATTCCAGGCGCACTCTCCACTTCTAATAAAATTAGGGTTCGAGTCCTTTCATTGGGTCCATCATAGAAGCTTCAAATTGATTACTTAGTAGACGAAAATCAAACATTAGTATCAGCGGTGAGAGGTATTGGAAGCGGCCTGTGAGAGCTGCCCCTGTGGAGGAGGCCGGCCCTCTTCTAGATCAGTTGCAGGTGTGCTGTGGACAAGCGCCCACTTTAAAATTGGCATTCTGCTGATCACATGATTATGTCGTGAAAATTGAGGAGGAATGATCCAGCGATGGAAGTTAATACATCGCCGTCTCTTCCTTTTTAACTTCCAACTCGGGGCCTTGTGCTTCTTAAGCAAGTCTCTTACTTTGTTGGTGTGTATGTGCGACGGTGCAGGTGGGTGTGTGTTCACAGGTATGTGCTGTACAGATTTGGGGGCCAAAAAGCGACCTTCAGTACGGTCGCTCAGAAGATGCTGCCCAACTTGTTCTTAAGATCGGTTCTCTTACTAACACCCGGTACTTTTCAGTACAGCTAGGCTGGCTGGCCAGAAAGTTCCACAGATGCATTGGTCTGCACCTCGAAGCATGAATTACAAGCCTAGTTTTTTACATAAGTGCTGAAAATCAAACCTGGAGGTCTTCACGGCTGCAAGGCAAATATTTTGCCAACTAAGCCATCTCTCCAGTCTAAAAATCATTCTATTTTTTTAAACAATCTCACCCCCGACAAGTACATATGCTGAGAGAAGTATATCCATGGTGGGTTACCTGAAGGATATGAAATCAACCCATTCTTCTAGATAACAACCCCCTAGATAACCATTCAAAATGGGGTGATCTTAGCTCACAGAGATAACTAACCTGACCCGTGCAATACTTTAAGAAGTAGCATTTTTGACTTTGAAAAGTTGGAGCTAGGTGTGGCAGTACAAGGCTATAATCTCAGCCCCGAGGGTGGGGGTGGGGTAGAGGCAGGAAAATCAGGAATTCGAGACTAAGTTTTGATTATAGTTTCAGGGTAGCCTAGGCTAAATGAGATCCTGTCTCAAAAAAAAAAAAATGAAATAGAGAAAGAAAATTGAGAATGCAAATCTGGAAGGTAGGATCACACTAGCCTAGATGTGTCTACTGGGATTGAGAAATATCTGTTGTTCCATTTGATTATGGAAGGGGAGGCTGTGGGGTCACAGTCCACATACCACATGCATGCGCGCACACACACACACACACACACACACACACACACACACACACACCCCATCTCACAGCTGGCCCCTGTAGTCGCTTGCACTTGTAAGTCCTACGGATATTCTAAGAGTGGTCAGGCCACCAGAGTCTGCACCATGCTGCGGCCTTTCTTGCTTTTGCTGTGGTGGCTGTCAGCCTCTGTCCATACAGATGCCATAAACAGCCTTTCAACCTCTATTTTCAGCTATAGAGTATGACGTGTTAATTTCATTTGGCTTTTGTTTTTGAGGATTCCCCTCCCCCCACCCCTTTTGGAGACCGGTCATCATACGTAGCATGGACGGGTCCCAAAGAACAGGATTCCCCTGACTTAACCTGGAGTTGTAATAGATGTGAACCACCATGATCCACTGATAACATGTTCTTTTGGGGGTGACAAGACTGGGGAATAAAACTCAGGATCTTGCACATGCTAGGTAAGGGCTCTGTTATTGACCTTAGCCCTTAGTAACACTTTCTTTATGAACCAGAATCTTCTACAAAGACCTTAAGACCTTTTCTTTTCAGCTATATTAAGAACGCCAGCTATGCTTGTATGGAGCTGTGTGCCCGTTTTCCCCTCATAAATATTGTCATTTGCCTGATGGCTAAAATTCTTTTTTTTTTCTTAGATTTATTTATTATATATAAGTACAGTGTAGCTGTCTTCAGATACACTAGAAGAGGACATCAGATCTCATTACAGATGGTTGTGAGCCACCATGTAGTTGCCGGGAATTGAACTCAGGACCTCTGGAAGAGCAGTCAGTGCTCTTAACCGCTGAGCCATCTCTCCAGCCCTAAAAATTCTAAAGACGAATCTGTGAGCCATTCTCAGCAGCAGTCTTGACCACAGCTCTGATGGCTCTGTCCTTGGCATCAGGCTCCCCTCTCACGTGACATACAAAGTAACGTTTCTCATATTTTCATGGAGAAAGGTTAAGAAGTTTAATACGTAGCATTCTAGTTTCATATCTGTTGTTGTGACAAAATACCCTGAGAAAAAGGAACAGGAGCGGTGGGGAAGCAGCAGGGGAGAGGGTTTACTTGGCTTCCAATTCCGAAGTGCAGTTATTGTTACTGGGAAGTCAAGGCACATCACATCCTCACAGGGAAGTCAAGAGCAGAGAGAATGAACACATAGTTCCTCGTTTGCTTGCTCTTTTGGTACTCAACTTACTTTTTCTATTCAGATACAGTCTTGGACCATGAAAGGGCGCCATGCACCATGGGCACAGGAGGCTGAGACAGGAGGAGAATGAGTATAAATTCACAAGGGCATAAAGAACAGAAGGAGGAAAGAAAGGTCGAGAAATCCTGGTAGATTTCTAAATATAGAGTGCAGGAAACCAGTGAAGGAAAGAACAGCTCAGGGTAAGAGAAACAGATAAAACGAGCCAGCTGGGAGCTGTGGCGAGAGCTCAGCCAGCACATGTGTGCATGATTGGGGTTTGGATCCCTAATGCCTGTGTAAAAGCTGGGCACCGTGGCACACATCTGTAATCCCGATACTCAAGGGACAGAATACAGGCAGATCCCTGGAATTTATAGGCAACCCTGTGTCAAATAAATAAATAGACATCAGGACACGGTAAAGGAAAGAATTAGAAACTCATGGAAAAGTAAAACAGTGCTGAAGACAGAGAGACATGTACAAAGGTAATGGTAGGACTCTCTGCCTGGTCTTCGAACCGTATACTTAGCCAACGGAAGTTAGTTTATTGGATGAATGGAGGAAGCACAGATAGGGGTGGAGTTTGGAGACCAATTCCCCTTACTTCGTATGACCTGGATTTTGAGACTTACTTGTGCCAAACAGAAAAAAACAACGCAGACAACGGAGCGTGACCACGGAGGGCAGATCATGGCAAGCACCCAGCTTATCACTCTGGCGCTCTCGGACCACGTGATGTGGGAAAACGTGCTGCTGCGTCATGAGCCCCAGTGGAGAGGCCCAGAAGAAACTTAGGGCTCTAGCCAAGAAGTGAAAGAAGCTAAGACCCATGTGAGTGAGCCATCTTACGACCAGCCTCCACCCTCAGGCAAGCCTTCAAGAGCTCAGACCCAGAGCCAGAATCACCAGCTGTAATGGTTAATTCTGGCCATCAGCGCGACTGAATTAACACCTACCAGAGTAATGAAGCGAAACCTTGGCATTGGCCTACAGTGGTGTCCGAAGACAATTAGATCATGAGGTCTCTGGCCTAATCAAAAGGAATCCCTCAGTAGGTTCATAATATGATGATTATTGGGAGGTGGTAAAGAGTTGGACCCTTTGGAAGGAGCAAGCTATCAGGGCTGTCCTGGGGGATATGTCTTGCCCTGGCCCCTTCCTGGATCGGATTTCTCTGTCCTATCTTAGAAGAAGTAAAGAGTCTCTTCCACCACCTGAGTTCTTCCCGAGTACATGGTCCCAGCCAACAGCAGACTGAACCCCTGAAACCATGAGCTGAAGACAAAGCCTTCCTCCCTTAGCATGTACCTGTTGGGTACTTGGATACCCTAACAAACATAATACATTTAAAATAAATGTTTTAAAACATGTTGACATTAATCAATCCATTCATTCATTCATTCATATTTGTGTGTGTGTGTGTGTGTGTGTGTGTGTGTGTGTGTGTGTGTGAGTGTGTCAAGGTAGACGTATAAACATCAGAGGACCACTTGCAGGAGTCAGTATGGCTCTCCCTTCTCCTCAGAGACCACGGGTGTTCAGATGAACAGATGGTCTTTCGCAGACCACTGTAACGAGAAAACTCTCTTGTTCCAGGAATGGGGTACATAAGGGCTTTTAGGGGTATGGGTGGGAAGGGCTAATACAGTACCTAGTTATCATGCAGGCAGGAAGCCAGAACAGGACTTGTGTGCTGAGTTTCAGCAGCTCTGTACAAAGTCATTCTTCAGATAAGGCCAGGCACCTGTGTTCAGGGACATTCTAGACAAAGTGAGCCAGAGAAAGGGAAGCCCACTGAGAAAGGGTCCTCCACACCATGGGGGGTCTGCGGCTTTAATAACAGGGCTCCTTTGGGGCTGGAGAGATGGCTCAGCAGTTAAGAGCACTGACTACTCTTCCAGAGGTCCCGTGTCCAATTCCCGGCAACCACATGGTGGCTCAAAAATGGGATCCGACGCCTTCTTCTGGTGTGTCTGAAGACAGTGACAGTGTACTTACATAAAATAAATTAAAAACAGAAACAAAAAACAGGGTTCCCCAGTAGTCATCAGTTGGTTCTCTCCTACAATGCGAGCTCTGGAGATGAAGTCTCAAACTCCTCATCCATAGAAACTGGGAGGTAATAAATGATTGTTGTTTTAGGTCGTTTGTATTTTTAGGTGATTTGCTAAATGACAGGACATCACAAACGTAAACTTTTAAACTGATAAATAAGAAATATAAGTATACAAAGGGAGTTTGGAATCAATTACTTAGAAAGGAAGGAAGGAAGGAAGGAAAGAAGGAAGAAAGAAAGAAAGAAAGAAAGAAAGAAAGAAAGAAAGAAAAGGAAGAAAGAAAGCATTGTTCATTGAAGACTCCTAGTATAGGCATGAAGAAGGGAAAAGTCTGCTGTTTTTCTACTAAAAAGATTTTGTTGCTAATCTCTTTTTAAAATGTATTTATTTATTCATTGTATGTATATTGGTGTCTTGCCCACCAATACACACAATGTCTGTGCACCACACGAATGAGCTATCGACAGTTGTGAGTTTGAGACCATGTGGGTACTAGGAATTGAACCCATGTCCTCTGGAAGAGCAGCCAGTGCTCTAAGTCATGTCTCCAGTCCTCATAATCTGTCTTTTAAGAATACATTGTGGACATTTCATTAATTTTCTACTGTGAAAAAGTTGTAAGTCTACATGTGTTAAAACTTTAAAGATCTGATTACACACACACACACACACACACACACACACACATTTGAGACAGTGTTTGGCTATGTAGCCTTGTCCTGGAATTTACTGTGTAAATCAGGCTGGCCTCAAACTCAGAGACCTCCTACCTCTGCCTACTGAGTGCTAGGATTAACGGTATGCATGGCATTTACTATATTTAACCACATGTGTATTCTTATATATGATATGTATGATGTGTGTCCTCTTACAGATATTCACATACACATATCTATGTAAATATGACATTTGGAAGTGTAGTTTTGAAACAGTTTAAAATACCTGGAAAATATAATTACTACAGAGTTAGGGCAAAGGTTAAGAATGATTTTCACCTATTATAGATCTTATATTGTTTACTTGGGAATGTGCTTGCAAAGTGAGCAGTCAATGACACGATTTAAATGCTTGAAGGAGAGTTCCTCGTAGCTAGAGTGGTGGCATATGTGTTTAATCACAATATTCAGGAGGTAGAGGCAGGCAGATTTCTGAGTTTGAGGCCACCCTGGTCTACAGTGTAAGTTCCAGGATAGCCAGAGCTACTCAGAAAAACCTTGCCTCAAAAAATAAATAAATAAATAGATAAATAAATAAATAAATAAATAAATAAAGTTCCTCATGTCGTGGGGACCCCCAAACATAAAATTATTTTGTTGCTACTTTTACGAATCAAAATGTAATACCTGTGTTTTCCGATGACCTTAGGCATCCCCTGTGAAAAGGGTGTTTGACCCCTGAAGGAGTTGCGACCCGGGGCCCTAGGACTAGAGTTCTATCCAGTTGTGACTGCTATGTCACTGTGCTATGGCACTGCGAATTGAACCCAGGACCTCCAGACGATCAACCACTGCAATCACCAAACCACCTCCAGCCCACCTGTGTGTTTCTTCACTGTGATCTTCCTACCATTACTGTAAAAACTCGAGAGCTGTAATCCCAAAATTAATTTGGACAGTCTTGTCTCTGTCCTTACAGAATTTTCTTGTTGAAATTCCAAGTAACTGAGCCACACGATTGTGTGAAACACTCCCTTTATGCCTTCAGAAAGGGTTGTTTGGCCTGACCTCCCCAAAAGGGGTTGTGACCCACAGGTTAAGAATCATTTATCTAAAGGATCTAACTGCTCCAGGAACAATTTTTCTATAGGAAAACACTGTACTCAGGACACTTCCAGAGAGCAGCAAGCTGGACAGTAATGAGGGTACCACCTGCAGTCTTTAAGGAAGACTTATTTTAGTCCAAGGAAAAGAGTTAATTATAATCAAGAAGATATAAACAGTACAAAAGGGATAGTGAGTTACCTCTCCTGGAAATACGTGACATCATAACGGACATTTGCACAGTGACGAAGAGCACTGCCTGTAGTCTATACTGCTGGTATGTGGACACCCAACTTTCCTATGGACAACTCGAATGCTCTTGGCTTCTGTGTTTCTCTACACTGTCCTCTCTAAGGTGGGATGGCACTGGGACCTACCCGAGAAGGCAACCTCTTAAATAGCTCAGATGAGTTAGTTAACAGGCATACAGCCCTTGACACAGTGCCCAGCCAGAGGAAGTACAATGTAGGCATTAGTAAGAAGCACATTGTAAGTGCCATTAGCAACAGCACTGCAAGAGACAGTGACTGAAATCTGTCGCTCTGACATAGTCATGACTCCAGAATTCATATAAAAGAAGGATACGAAAATAACAGTTCAATCCACGATTGCACAGCAAGCACAATTCTTCTTTTTAAAGGTTTGTTTGTTTGTTTGTTTGTTTAATGTATGTGAGTACACTGTAGCTGTCTTCAGACACACCAGAAGAGGGCTTGGATCCCATCACGGATGTTTGTGAGCCACCATGTGGTGGCTGGGAATTGAACTCAGGACCTCTGGAAGAGCAGTCAGTGCCCTTAACCACTGAGCCTTCTCTCCGGCCCTCGCAATTCTTATATAAACAAATATGAGGTAGTTTGGAGAGTTCTAAAAGTTTTCATGGTCTTCAAGTTTTATTATGTAGCAAGCATATTTCCACTGAGATCATCGTTTAGTTATTTAGATGGTACAAGGTTTAGTGTGGCTGGAGGTGGAGCCTCTGGCCTGTGTCAACCCGTTCTGTCACAATGGGGAAATTATTTTAACCTACTGAAGCCCCGGCCTCCTCATTTATAAAACTTGGATGTTGCGATATATAATTTAAAAACTGTGTCAACTTTCAGATTCTATAATGCTGGTCCTTTGGGTCTAACACTCAGATGAGGCCTGGAGTTGATGCCAGTAGGAGAGCACTTGCCTAGCTTATGCAAGGCTCTGGATTTTTGCCTTGCCCTGCACATACAGAGTACAGCCATGGGCGTGTAGCATGAATTGGCTAAAAACATTTTTTAATGTCGTACTTATAGCGCGAGTTTGTTTTTAGCATACTTTGGCATATTGTTGTTGCTGTTATTATTAGAGGTATCAGAATTACAGTTAGGAATTCAGATTATTGAGCTGAGGAGGAGACTCAGCTGTTAAAAGCACATGAGCTGTTCCCTCGGAGCTCCTAAATTTGGTTATTCCCAGTATCTCCAGTTCCTACGAGTCTGACGCTCGAGTCTGGTCTCCACAGGCAATTGCACTCATACACACAGAGCCTGCAACACCGTACACAGGACTTTTTTTTTTTTTTTTTTTTTTTTTTTTTTTTTTTCGGAGCTGGGGACCAACAGGGCCTTCGCTTGCTAGGCAAGCGCTCTACCCTGAGCTAAATCCCCAACCCCACAGGACTTTAAGATAATGAATCTGTCTCTAAGGCTCAGAGTCTAAACCAAGGGTGATCGTGTATGACTCAGGACGGGGAGGAGGATCTCAAGTCCAAGTCGGTCTGAAACACAGAGGGAGGGTCTCCCTGGCAAAGCTGCATGCTGTAGATGTAGCTCGGCGGGAAAACAATTGCCTAGAAAGACAAATGCCTTGGGTTTGGTTCCAAGCAGAACGAGCAGGGGCCAGAAACACAGAGGAGGAGGAGGAGTCAGAGAAAGCAACTTCAGATTCTCCGACTTAAAGGCCCGTATTCAATTTTTAGCCGTTCCACTAACGTACTGCATGACTCCGATGTCCACAAAATTAAGATGAATGCGAACTTAGTCACTGGGTTGTTTGGCTGAATGAAATAACGTACATTAACGTAAAGGATAAATAATGTCAGCTACTGTTATGGAGCTGTAGAACCAGCCTCCTGACGTGACACTCGGTGGCAGACCATCCTATGAAAAAGCAATGTTCTCTCCCCAGTCGGCCACCTCGCCTGCCAGGATTTCATCGCTCCTGCCCCATCTCGGGCTGCAAAAATCGCAAATGAAGAAATAAATCCATCGGGCCCCATAACCCTTTCCATGCTAATTGTTTTTTTTAAGAAACAAACCAAAAGCCAAGCATAAGGACACACACACCTGTACACCCGGTACTCGGAAGGGTGGAGGCAGGAGAATTAGGAGTTCAGTCATCCTCTCTTACAAAGCAAGTTTGAGGCCAGCCTAGGCCACACGAGGGCCCGAGAGAGGGGAGGAGAGGGTAAGGGAGGAGGGAGGGGAAGAGGGAAGAGACTTGGGGTACTATTTGGTTGTTGCGTAAGTAATGAGCCCAGAAATGTTTCTTGTCATTTCTTAAATCAAATAAACTTACCTATAAATAAGTAGAAATATGAAAGGCTGGCCTAAGGCATCGAAAATAAATTCTCAACAGGAAAATCTTGACACCAGTGCCATCCACCTATTTTTATGTATCTATCACTTAATATCTTACTGAGATTGAACCCACAGCCTCGTGCAGGCTAAGCAAGAACTCTCTTAGAAAGCTTCGTCGCTTTGTAAACGTTCTCTAAAGGTTTATCTTTAATGGTACGGGGGCGGGGCTTAGTTTGTGTTTCTATTGCTGTGATGAAAACACCTGACCAATAAGCAGGTCGGGAAGGAAAGGGTTTATTCGGCTTACACTTCCAGATCACAGTCTGTCACTGGAGGAAGTCAGCACAGGAACTCAAGCAGGGCTGGAACCTGTCGGCAGGAAGAGGCTATGGAGGGTGCTGCTTACTGGCTGGCTTCACACGGCTTTCTTATAGAACCCGGGGATGCTACCACCTATAGTGGGCTGGGCCCTCCCCCACTGATCACTAATGCTTGGATCTCATGGAGGCATTTCCTCAATTGAGATTCATTCTTTGATGACTCTACCTTGAGTCAAGTTGACACACAAATCCAGCCATTACGGGGAGGGGGATTGGTTGGGGGGACAGACGTGTCCTGTGTGCAGGCGCCTGTAGGCAGAAGAGGAAGTGGGATCCTCTAGAAATGAAGTTACAGGTTCACATTGTGAGCCACACGGTGCTGGGAACTGAACTCCTGTCTTCTGGGAAAACCTTAACTATATCAAATGCAAGGGAAGGGGGATCTATAAATCCACCCACCCATTGTCGCTTTAAACCTAGGTTTATATTCGTAGACTTCCACCTCTTCTTCAGAGGTAAGAGACTGTCTCTTCTGCAAGACTGGCGCAAACAGTTCCCTCACCTCCCAGGAAGAACCAGCCCCTCTCCCTTGTCTTACTCAAGACTTCAGAGTCAGTAGTGTACAGCTTGGGCCATCAACACTCATTTCGTTAGCTCTCGTTGATTTGGACCCTACACAGGACGTCTTACTCTACAACGTGATCTTTGAATTTGGTTTTAATCCAACCAACCGATTTCTATTTTGTAAAAGACCCGCCTGCCGTTGCGGGGCCTCTGGTGTTCTCACGTGGGATGGCTGGCTTTTTCAGGAAGGGGTTGTGCCTACGACTGGGCTTCTGTGAGCGCCCGCTAGTTCCAGGGCTTTTGTACTCTCCAAGCTCAGGCTTGCCTCGTAGCACGCGTTTGTTGCAGATAGTGACGTGTAAAAGCTTCTGTGCTTTCTTTGCCTTCTAGCTCGGGAGGGGGGCGGGGGAGATGACCAGCCAATCAGATGCTTTCCCTTCTGTGACGATAGAATCCAATCCCCACTGAACATAAGTGAGCTCAGACAGAGGTGACTTTCCTCAATGACCCTTGCTGGAATTTGCTAGAGGAATCAGCACGTGTCTTTAGCAAATGGTTTCCGTGCTAACTCATCTGGGTCCCGGTTTTCCCAATGCTTTTAAATTATGTCTTTACATGTTATCCTTAGCAAGATTGGTTCAAATAACCATTATTAATCAAAATATTTACTTTATAATACTAAAGCATATTTCTATTTTTGCTTGCTTTTTGGCTTTGCATAGTTTCTGTGAAACTATGTTATAAAAATTGTAATGCTGAAAAAACAATATTTATAACTTCAAAGCATAATTTATGGCTTTAAGGACTATTTGGCACTATACTGGCAAAATCTAAGCCGTTCGGGCTCTTAC
The DNA here is from genome assembly GCF_011064425.1 of Rattus rattus. NCBI lineage: Eukaryota > Metazoa > Chordata > Mammalia > Rodentia > Muridae > Rattus > Rattus rattus. Next base: position 150,378,946 of record NC_046159.1, on the reverse strand, counting down.
ACGAAGGCTGTTATTCCAGTTTGCTTTCTATTGCTGTGATAACCACCACAACGGACCATCACTGAGGGACGCTGGGTAGGAGCTCAGGGTAGGAACTACATGCAGAAACTGAAGCAAAGGCCACAGAGGAACACGGCCTGTGTGGATCCTCTCTGGGGATTTCTCATCTTACTTTTGTTTTGTTTTGCTTTGCTGTGCTTTGAGATACAGTCTCATAGTATGGCTCTGACTGGCCTGGAACTTGATTTGAAGACCAGGCTTGTTTTGAACTCACAGAGATCCACTAGCTTCTGCTTCTCTAATGCTGGGATTAGAGGCATGTATCTTTAAGCCAGCAGAACTGGCTTTCGTATATCACCCAGGATCACCTGCCCAGGTGTGGCACTACTCACAGTGGGCTGGGTCCTCCCACATCACTCACTCACCAAGAAAACGCCCCTGCAGGCTGCCTACAGGAAAATCTGATGAAATCAATTCCTCAACTGAGGTTCTCTCTTCCCAGCTGTCACGGTTAGGGTTTTACTGCTGTGAACAGATACCATGACCAATGCAAGTCTTATAAAGAACATTTAATTGGTTCAGAGGTTCAATCCATTATCATCAAGGTGGGAACATGGCAGCATCCAGACAGGCATGGTACATGAGGAGCTGAGAGTTCTACATTTTCATCTGAAGGCCGCGCTGGCAGAATACAGCTTCCAGGCAGTAGGACTAGGGTATTAAAGCCCACACCCACAGTGACATACCAACTCCAAGGCCACACCTCCAAATAGTGCCACTCCTGGGCCAAGCATGTATATAACATCACACCAGATATAGTGTGGGTTTGTGTCAAGTTGACAAAACTAGCCAACACAGTTATAAATCGCTTAAGTTCACTTTATCAACAAGTACTATTCTGACCTCTATGAAAAACATACCATATAGTAATTTAGCCCATTATATTTTTTATGAATGGGCTTTATTTCTTCTACTAGGAATTAAGTTGCTGCCAGGTGGTGGTGGTGCACACCTTTCTTTCATCCCAGTGTGCTCAGGCATATCTCTGTGAGCGTGAGGTTAGCCTGATCTACAAAGTAAGTTCCAGAACAGCCAGGCATACCCAACACACACCTGTCTTGAAACAAACAAAAACAAACAAAACAAAACAAAACCAAAAGAACTAAATTTCTGGAAGAAATCGTGCACTGTGCATATCCATCTTTATAATTTACGTGGCATTTTACTCAATTTTTTGGTGGGGGGGGGATAGGCCATAAGTTTTGTGAAAGATTTGCCTAATCATTTCCAGAATAAAACCAGATTTAGAAATAGAGTAATCCAGGGTTCAAAACCTATCTGGGCTACATAACTAGTTTGAGGCCATTTTTGTCTATACAACAGGACCCAGTACAGGGGTGGGGCAAGTTTGGAGAACCTTTTAAGAACTATAACGCAGGAGATAAGGCGGTGACTTGGGCACATTACAAGCATGAGGATCTGAGGTCAGGTCCTCACCACCCACATAAAAAGCAAGTGTGGTGTAATTTGAGTGTTCAGTTGGGCAGGGGCAGGAAGATCTCTGGAGTCAGCCCCCAGCCATTCTAGGCAAAATGACAAGCTCTGTGGGGATTTAGCAAGAAAGGTCCTTTCTCAGAACTAGGAGTGTTAGAGGAAGACATATGAAATCAACCTCTGGGCTGCAAACACGTGAGTGCAAGCACACACAAACACACACAGACACACAAACAAGCTGTGTGGTGAGGTGGATCAGCATGTTAAAGATGCTTGCCACCTTGGGTTGGGGGTTTAGCTCAGTGGTAGAGCGCTTGCCTAGCAAGCGCAAGGCCCTGGGTTCGGTCCCCAGCTCCGAAAAAAAAAAAAAAGATGCTTGCCACCAAGCCTGATGACTTGAATTCAATCCACTTGGCCGGGGTCGAGAAGAGACTGCAAAAGCTGTGCTCTGACCTTGTCAGACACATGCTAGCACATACCCCCTGCCCTGGCAAATAAATAAATGTGGAAATTTTTAAAAAATAATTTTTTGAGTCAGGGTCTGTCTATTTAATCCTACATAACAAATTTTATGCCTAAAATTTGGCCTGCCCCTGTAGGGGTGGTTCTGATGCTATCTGATTCCCTAATTGGTTCTTGATCTGTCAGTAAAGAAGCCGTGGGCCAATTGCTGGGTGGAAGGAGTAGGCGGGACTTCCAGGTCCCTGGAGGAGAGAAGAATTCACAATGGTTTGGAGGCAGCCCTGTGAGGTCTTGGGAGATGCAGTGGTCTGTGGCCGCTCCTACAGGATGGTGGTCAGGGATATTTAGCAGGGACTAGATGTATCATGGGCACTAAAGTTTAGGGCAGGCGGGAGGTGAGCTGAGTACTGATAAGGTAAGGGCATGCTAGTAGCGGGGGTTTAATAATGTCTAGCAATGATGCCAAGAGGGCAAGTTGAAAAAC